>NC_133325.1:798196130-798216914 GCF_042186555.1 Aquarana catesbeiana
GGAGCTCTGATGTAATGAGTGCTCTGATTTACCTTAGTGTACTCACTTAGAGGCAGGAGAGAGAAGGGGGAGGGGGGAGACTTCAGTCACAGACAGGGATGGATGGTGAGCTCACTCACCCCTTGGTGGTGATGTCTCTCATCCAGATGTATCTGAGGATGTCGAACTTCAAATTTCCCACCTCACTTTCCTTTTCTGAAGTACAGTGCCGGGGATTGGAGTGTGGGCAGACAAAGAGGGGTGGGAGAAAGAGGTGCAGATCGATTCCTCTCTCCTTTCCCATCTGTGGGTGTTTGGGGGGGATTGATAGTGCTGGCTTTGGGCCGTGTGAAAGAGAGTATAACAGACACTCTCAGCTTAAACAACTGCAGCCAGCAACCCTGGGAAGCCAAAGTCCAGTCTGAAAAATGTGTCCGGGACAGTCTGAAACCCGGACATATGATTCCAAACCCGAACTGTCCGGGGAATCCCGAACAGGTGGAAACCTTACTACTAGCATAAGTGGAGGGGGGGTCTGTACTTAATGGGAGAGGTGTGTACTTAGTGGGGGGGTCTGTACTTAGTGGGGGGGTCTATACTTAATGAGAGGGGTCCATACCTAGTGAAGAGGGGGGTCCATACTTAGTGCAGAGGGGAGTCTGTACTGAGGGAGGGGGTCCATACTTACTGGAGGGGGGTCTAAACCTAGTGGAGAGGGGGTCCGTACTGAGGGAGGGGGTCTATACTTAGTGTAGAGGGGGGTCTGTACTGAGGGAGGGGGTGTCTATACTTAGTGTAGAGGAGGTCTGTACTGAGGGAGGGGGGTCTATACTTAGTGGAGAGGGGGGTCCGTACTGAGGGAGGGGGTCTATGCTTAGTGTAGAGGGGATCTGTACTGAGGGAGGGGGGTCTATACTTAGTGTAGAGGGGGGTCCATACTGAGAGAGGGGGTCTATACTTAGTGGAGAGGGGGGTCCATACTGAGGGAGGGGGGTCTATACTTAGTGAAGAGGGGGTCTGTACTGAGGGAGGGGGGTCTATACTTAGTGGAGCGGGGGGTCTATAGTTAGTGGAGAGGGGGTCTGTACTGAGGGAGGGGGTTTATAGTTGGTGGAGAGGGGGGGTTTGTACTGAAGAAGGGGGTCTATAGTTAGTGGAGTGGGGGGTCTGTACTGAGGGAGGGGGATCTATACTTAGTGGAGAGGGGTTTAGGTACTGGGGGAGGGGGATCTATACTTAGTGGAGAGGGGAGTCTGTACTGGGGGAGGGGGATCTATACTTAGTGGAGAGGGGGGGTCTGTACTGAGGGAGGGTGGTCTTTACTTAGTGGAGAGGGGGTCTGTACTGAGAGAGGGGGTCTATACTTAGTGGAGAGGGGGGTCTGTACTGAGGGAGGGGGGTCTATACTTAGTGGAGAGGGGGTCTGTACTAAGGGAGGGGGGTCTGTACTGAGGGAGGGGGATCTTTACTCAGTGAAGAGGGGGGTCTGTACTGAGGGAGGGGGGGTCTATACTTAGTGAAGAGGGGGGTCCATACTGAGGGAGGTGGGTCTATACTTAGTGGAGAGGGGGTCTGTACTGAGGGAGGGGGTCTATACTTAGTGGAGAGGGGGGTCTGTACTGAGGGAGGGGAATCTTTACTTAGTGGAGAGGGGGTCTGTACTGAGGGAGGGGGGTCTATAGTTAGTGGAGAGGGGGGTCTGTACTGAGGGAGGGGGATCTTTACTCAGTGAAGAGGGGGGTCTGTACTGAGGGAGGGGGGTCTATACTTAGTGGAGAAGGGGGTCCGTAATGAGGGAGGTGGGTCTATACTTGGTGGAGAGGGGGTCTGTACTGAGGGAGGGGGATCTATACTTAGCGGAGAGGAGGTCTGTACTGAGGGAGGGGGGTCTGTACTGAGGGAGGGGGATCTTTACTCAGTGAAGAGGGGGGTCCGTACTGAGGGAGGTGGGTCTATACTTAGTGGAGAGGGTGTCTGTACTGAGGGAGGGGGGTCTATAGTTAGTGGAGGGGGGTCTGTACTGCGGGAGGGGGATCTATACTTAGTGGAGAGGGGGGTCCGTACTGAGGGGGGTCTATGGTTAGTGGAGAGGGGGTCTGTACTGAGGGGGATCTATACTTAGTGGAGAGGGGTTTAGGTACTGGGGGAGGGGGATCTATACTTAGTGGAGAGGGGGGGTCTGTACTGAGGGAGGGTGGTCTTTACTTAGTGGAGAGGGGGTCTGTACTGAGAGAGGGGGTCTATACTTAGTGGAGAGGGGGGTCTGTACTGAGGGAGGGGGGTCTATACTTAGTGGAGAGGGGGTCTGTACTAAGGGAGGGGGGTCTGTACTGAGGGAGGGGGATCTTTACTCAGTGAAGAGGGGGGTCTGTACTGAGGGAGGGGGGGTCTATACTTAGTGAAGAGGGGGGTCCATACTGAGGGAGGTGGGTCTATACTTAGTGGAGAGGGGGTCTGTACTGAGGGAGGGGGTCTATACTTAGTGGAGAGGGGGGTCTGTACTGAGGGAGGGGAATCTTTACTTAGTGGAGAGGGGGTCTGTACTGAGGGAGGGGGGTCTATAGTTAGTGGAGAGGGGGGTCTGTACTGAGGGAGGGGGATCTTTACTCAGTGAAGAGGGGGGTCTGTACTGAGGGAGGGGGGTCTATACTTAGTGGAGAAGGGGGTCCGTAATGAGGGAGGTGGGTCTATACTTGGTGGAGAGGGGGTCTGTACTGAGGGAGGGGGATCTATACTTAGCGGAGAGGAGGTCTGTACTGAGGGAGGGGGATCTTTACTCAGTGAAGAGGGGGGTCCGTACTGAGGGAGGTGGGTCTATACTTAGTGGAGAGGGTGTCTGTACTGAGGGAGGGGGGTCTATAGTTAGTGGAGGGGGGTCTGTACTGTGGGAGGGGGATCTATACTTAGTGGAGAGGGGGGTCCGTACTGAGGGGGGTCTATGGTTAGTGGAGAGGGGGTCTGTACTGAGGGAGGGGGGTTTATAGTTAGTGGAGGGGGGTCTGTACTGAGGGAGGGGTGTCTATACTTAGTGGAGAGGGGGGTCTGTACTGCGGGAGGGGGATCTATACTTAGTGGAGAGGGGGGTCCGTACTGAGGGGGGTCTATAGTTAGTGGAGAGGGGGTCTGTATTGAGGGAGGGGGGTCTATAGTTAGTGGAGGGGGGTCTGTACTGAGGGAGGGGGGTCTATAGTTAGTGGAGAGGGGGGGTTTGTACTGAAGGAGGGGGGTCTATAGTTAGTGGAGAGGGGGGTCTGTACTGAGGGAGGGTGATCTATACTTAGTGGAGAGGGGGTCTGTACTGAGGGAGGGGGGTCTATATTTAGGTGAGAAGGGGGATCTTTATTCAGTGGAGAGGGGGGTCCATACTGAGGGAGGGGGATCTATACTTAATGGAGAGGGGGGTCCATACTGAGGGAGGGGGATCTATACTTAATGGAGAGGGGGGTCCATACTGAGGGAGGGGGATCTATACTTAGTAGAGAGGGGGTCCATACTGAGGGAGGGGGATCTATACTTAGTAGAGAGGGGGGTCCATACTGAGGGAGGAGGATCTATACTTAGTGGAGAGGGGGGTCCGTACTGAGGGAGGGGGATCATCTTTACTTAGTGGAGAGGGGGGTCCGTACTGAGGGAGGGGGATCTATACTTAGTAGAGAGGGGGTCTGTACTGAGGGAGGGGGATCTATACTTAGTGGAGAGGGGGGTCCATACTGAGGGAGGGGGATCTATACTTAGTGGAGAGGGGGTCTGTACTGAGGGAGGGGGGTCTGTACTGAGGGAGGGGGGTCTGTAATCAGTGAAGAGGGGGGTCTGTACTGAGGGAGGGGGGGTCTATACTTAGTGAAGAGGGGGGTCCATACTGAGGGAGGTGGGTCTATACTTAGTGGAGAGGGGGTCTGTACTGAGGGAAGGGGTCTATACTTAGTGGAGAGGGGGGTCTGTACTGAGGGAGGGGAATCTTTACTTAGTGGAGAGGGGGTCTGTACTGAGGGAGGGGGGTCTATAGTTAGTGGAGAGGGGGGTCTGTACTGAGGGAGGGGGATCTTTACTCAGTGAAGAGGGGGGTCTGTACTGAGGGAGGGGGGTCTATACTTAGTGGAGAAGGGAGTCCGTAATGAGGGAGGTGGGTCTATACTTAGTGGAGAGGGGGTCCGTACTGAGGGAGGGGGATCTATACTTAGTGGAGAGGAGGTCTGTACTGAGGGAGGGGGGTCTGTACTGAGGGAGGGGGATCTTTACTCAGTGAAGAGGGGGGTCTGTACTGAGGGAGGTGGTTCTATACTTAGTGGAGAGGGGGTCTGTACTGCGGGAGGGGGATCTATACTTAGTGGAGAGAGGGGTCCGTACTGAGGGGGGTCTATAGTTAGTGGAGAGGGGGTCTGTACTGAGGGAGGGGGGTCTATAATTAGTGGAGGGGGGTCCGTACTGAGGGAGGGGGGTCTATAGTTAGGGGAGAGGGGGGTTTGTACTGAAGGAGGGGGGTCTATAGTTAGTGGAGAGGGGGGTCTGTACTGAGGGAGGGTGATCTATACTTAGTGGAGAGGGGGTCTGTACTGAGGGAGGGGGGTCTATATTTAGTTGAGAAGGGGGATCTTTATTTAGTGGAGAGGGGGGTCCATACTGAGGGAGGGGGATCTATACTTAATGGAGAGGGGGGTCCATACTGAGGGAGGGGGATCTATACTTAGTAGAGAGGGGGGTCCATACTGAGGGAGGAGGATCTATACTTAGTGGAGAGGGGGGTCCGTACTGAGGGAGGGGGATCATCTTTACTTAGTGGAGAGGGGGGTCCGTACTGAGGGAGGGGGATCTATACTTAGTGGAGAGGGGGTCCGTACTGAGGGAGGGGGATCATCTTTACTTAGTGGAGAGGGGGGTCTGTACTGAGGGAGGGGGTCTATACTTAGTGAAGAGGGGGGTCTGTACTGAGGGAGGGGGGTCTATACTTAGTGGAGAGGGGGGTCTGTACTGAGGGAGGGGGTCTATACTTAGTGTAGAGGGGGATCTATACTTAGTGGAGAGGGGGGCCCGTACTGAGGGAGGGGGATCTATACTTAGTGGAGAGGGGGGTCTGTACTGAGGGAAGGGGATCTATACTTAGTGGAGAGGGGGGTCTGTACTGAGGGAGGGGGATCTATACTTAGTGGAGAGGGGGGTCTGTACTGAGGGAGGGGGATATATACTTAGTGTAGAGGGGGGTCTGTACTGAGGGAGGGGGATCTATACTTAGTGTAGAGGGGGTCTGTACTGAGGGAGGGGGATCTATACTTAGTGTAGAGGGGGTCTGTACTGAGGGAGGGGATCTATACTTAGTGTAGAGGGGGTCTGTACTGAGGGAGGGGGATCTATACTTAGTGTAGAGGGGGGTCTGTACTGAGGGAGGGGGATCTATACTTAGTGGAGAGGGGGGTCTGTACTGAGGGAGGGGGATATATACTTAGTGTAGAGGGGGGTCTGTACTGAGGGAGGGGGATCTATACTTAGTGTAGAGGGGGTCTGTACTGAGGGAGGGGGATCTATACTTAGTGTAGAGGGGGTCTGTACTGAGGGAGGGGGATCTATACTTAGTGTAGAGGAGGTCTGTACTGAGGGAGGGGGATCTATACTTAGTGGAGAGGGGGTCTGTACTGAGGGAGGGGGGTCTGTACTGAGGGAGGGGGATCTATACTTAGTGGAGAGGGGGGTCTGTACTGAGGGAGGGGGATCTATACTTAGTGGAGAGGGGGGTCTGTACTGAGGGAGGGGGATCTATACTTAGTGTAGAGGGGGTCTGTACTGAGGGAGGGGGATCTATACTTAGTGTAGAGGGGGTCTTTACTGAGGGAGGGGGATCTATACTTAGTGTAGAGGGGGTCTGTACTGAGGGAGGGGGATCTATACTTAGTGGAGAGGGGGGTCTGTACTGAGGGAGGGGGATCTTTACTTAGTGTAGAGGGGGTCTGTACTGAGGGAGGGGGATATATACTTAGTGTAGAGGGGGTCTGTACTGAGGGAGGGGGATCTATACTTAGTGGAGAGGGGGGTCTGTACTGAGGGAGGGGGATCTATACTTAGTGTAGAGGGGGGTCTGTACTGTGGGAGGAAGAAAATATTAAACCTAAACATTTTCAAAAAACATTATCAAAAATATGGGGATTTAAGTCACACCATATTGCTATATGGTGCTAAGCTCACTTACTGCGTCAAAGTACCCCATGATTAGTGGGTCCTACACTGTCCATAGACTGGGAGATCCTGCATCTCTAAACCATGAGAGCAATACACTCTTCTAAATGGGAGAATCATGAGGTCTCCACCCATGACACAAGTGGACACTAATGAGAGGTACTTGATGAGGGAGTGGGGTGCTCCTCACCCAAAGGGATATAATATTTTCTTCTGTTGTATGGTCTTATGGCTGCACCATCTTTAATGCATCTTTTAGGGTGTGCCCCCCAAATATCTTGTTTGTACTGAGGGAGGGGGATCTAAACTTAGTGGAGAGGGGGGTCTGTACTGAGGGAGGTGGGTCTATAGTTAGTGGAGGGGGGGTCTGTACTGAGGGAGGGGGGTCTATAGTTAGTGGAGAGGGGGGGTTCGTACTGAAGGAGGGGGGGCTATAGTTAGTGGAGAGGGGGTTCTGTACTGAGGGAGGGGGATCTATACTTAGTGGAGAGGGGTTTAGGTACTGGAGGAGGGGGATCTATACTTAGTGGAGAGGGGGGTCTGTACTGGGGGAGGGGGATCTATTCTTAGTGGAGAGGGGGGTCTGTACTGAGGGAGGGGGGTCTTTACTCAGTGGAGAGGGGGGTCTGTAGTGAGGGAGGGGAGTCTATACTTAGTGGAGAGGGGGGTCTGTACTGAGGGAGGGGGGTCTTTACCTAGTGGAGAGGGGGGTCCGTACTGAGGGGGGTCTATAGTTAGTGGAGGGGGGTCCGTACTGAGGGAGGGGGTCTATAGTTAGTGGAGAGGAGGGTTTGTACTGAAGGAGGGGGGTCTATAGGTAATGGAGATGGGGGTCTGTACTGAGGGAGGGGGATCTTTACTTAGTGGAAAGGGGGTCTGTACTGAGGGAGGGGGTTAATATTTAGTGGAGAGGGGGTCTGTACTGAGGGAGGGGGAGCTTTACTTAGTGGAGAGGGGGGTCTGTACTGAAGGAGGGGGGTCTTTATTTAGTGGAGAGGGGGGCCTGTACTGAGGGAGGGGGGTCTATACTTAGTTGAGAAGGGGATCTGTACTGAGGGAGGGGGATCTTTACTCAGTGTAGAGGGGGGTCCATACTGAGGGAGGGGGATCTATACTTAGTGGAGAGGGGGGGGGTCTGTACTGAGGGAGGGGGATCATCTTTACTCAGTGGAGAGGGGGGTCTGTACTGAGGGAGGAGGATCTATACTTAGTGTAGAGGGGGGTCCGTACTGAGGGAGGGGGATCTATACTTAGTGGAGAGGGGGGTCCGTACTGAGGGAGGGGGATCATCTTTACTCAGTGGAGAGGGGGGTCCGTACTGAGGGAGGGGGATCTATACTTAGTGGAGAGGGGGGTCCGTACTGAGGGAGAGGGATGTATACTTAGTGGAGAGGGGGGTCTGTGCTGAGGGAGGGGGATCTATACTTAATGGAGAGGGGGGTCTGTACTGAGGGAGGGGGATCTATACTTAGTAGAGAGGGGGTCTGTACTGAGGGAAGGGGATCTATACTTAGTGGAGAGGGGGTTCTGTACTGAGGGAGGGGGATCTATACTTAGTGGAGAGGGGGGTCTGTACTGAGGGAGGGGGATCTATACTTAGTGGAGAGGGGGTCTGTACTGAGGGAGGAGGATCTATACTTAGTGTAGAGGGGGGTCCGTACTGAGGGAGGGGGGTCTATACTTAGTGGAGAGGGGGGTCCGTACTGAGGGAGGGGGATCATCTTTACTCAGTGGAGAGGGGGGTCCGTACTGAGGGAGGGGGATCTATACTTAGTGGAGAGGGGGGTCCGTACTGAGGGAGAGGGATGTATACTTAGTGGAGAGGGGGGTCTGTACTGAGGGAGGGGGATCTATACTTAATGGAGAGGGGGGTCTGTACTGAGGGAGGGGGATCTATACTTAGTAGAGAGGGGGTCTGTACTGAGGGAGGGGGATCTATACTTAGTGGAGAGGGGGTTCTGTACTGAGGGAGGGGGATCTATACTTAGTGGAGAGGGGGGTCTGTACTGAGGGAGGGGGATCTATACTTAATGGAGAGGGGGGTCTGTACTGAGGGAGGGGGATCTATACTTAGTAGAGAGGGGGTCTGTACTGAGGGAGGGGGATCTATACTTAGTGGAGAGGGGGTTCTGTACTGAGGGAGGGGGATCTATACTTAGTGGAGAGGGGGGTCTGTACTGAGGGAGGGGGATCTATACTTAGTGGAGAGGGGGGTCCGTACTGAGGGAGGGGGGTTCTATTATTACAATGTAATATTAGAAATACATATCAAGCATGGTGTTGGTGTGATATAAGTGATGATATGAGGAGGGTGTTGGTGTTGGGGTGATATAAGTGCTGAAACCAGCCATTCACCCGACAAAATCCTCGGCACCGAAATCCCTGCACCTCCCTGCTGTCCTGGCCAATGCCCTGATCCCTGGACAGGGGACCTCCTGCCTCCTCTGTGGCATTCCCCGTGACGTCACAGGGAAGTCCCGTCAAGTCACCGTGCGTCAGAGGGGGGCGGGGTCACCGGATGGCCCCGCCCCCCGTTATTTAAGAACCGTCAGACGAAGAGACGCCGTCACACAGCGGGAGCCTCCCTCCATGCCACAGCATGGCTGCGGAGCGGCCCGGAGAAGACATGAAGAAGAGAAGAAGAAGAAGAAGATGAAGAAGAAGATGAAGAAGAAGATGAAGAAGAGAAGAAGATGAAGAGAAGAGCGGGAGCCTCCCCTCATGCCATGGGTGCGGAGCGGCCCGAGGAGAAGAAGATAGAAGACGCCGCGGAGAAGATGCTGGACGAGAACGCCGGAGGAAGAACCAGAAGAGCCAGAAGAACCAGAAGAAGAAGAAGATGAAGGAAGAAAGAAGAAGCATTTAAATAAAGGAATTGTCAAAAACTGTCTCTTGTCATTTTTAACATTTTTGACAGTTTTTTAGTGAAATGGTAGGGGTAAGTACCCCCTTACCATTTCACACAGGGGGGGGGCCGGGATCTGGGGGTCCCCTTGTTAAAGGGGGCTTCCAGATTCCGATAAGCCCCCCGCCCGCAGACCCCCACAACCACCGGCCACGGTTGTGAGGATGAGGCCCTTGTCCTCATCAACATGGGGACAAGGTGTTTTGGGGGGCTACCCCAAAGCACCCTCCCAATGTTGAGGGCATGTGGCCTGGTACGGTTCAGGAGGGGGGGGGGGGGCCGCACTCTCGTCCCCCCCTCTTTTCCTGCGGCCTGCCAGGTTGCGTGCTCGGATAAGGGTCTGGTATGGATTTTTAGGGGGACCCCACGCCGTTTTTTTTTTTTTTTTTGGCGCGGGGTTCCCCTTAAAATCCATACCAGACCTGAAGGGTCTGGTATGGAATTTAGGGGGAACCCCACGTCAATTTTTTTTTTTAATTTTGGCTGGGGTTCCCCTTAATATCCATACCAGACCTGAAGGGCCTTGTATGGAATTTAGGGGGACTCCCACATCATTTTTTTTTTTTAATTTTGGTTCGGGGTTCCCCTGTGGGGAATTCCCATGCCGTTTTTATCAATGAACTTCTATGTGTATTGTCGGCAATGCAATAGCCGCGGTAGTTTTAAATGTGTTTTTTCCTTCAAAATGTCATTTTGCTGTCAGACTGTTCTAAACACGGGAAACATGCGCCCCTTTACAGGCATACTATAGACACCCCCCAGGTATGAAATTTAAAGGGATATTACACTTTTATTGTTTGACTTTAAGCATTATTAAAATCACTGCTCCTGAAAAAACGGCCGTTTTTAAAACTTTTTTTTGCATTGATTCATGTCCCCTGGGGCAGGACCCGGGTCCCCAAACACTTTTATTGACAATAACTTGCATATTAGCCTTTAAAATTAGCACTTTTGATTATTCATGTTCGTGTCCCATAGACTTTAACGGTGTTCGCGTGTTCGAACGAATTTTTTTCCTGTTCGCATGTTCTGGTGCGAACCGAACAGGGGGGTGTTCGGCTCATCCCTAGTGTCCATTGGTTTTTGCAGTTAGTAGGTCATTTGTGAGTTTTAAAAGAGCAGTTTCTGTGGAGTGTTGAGGGCGAAATCCAGATTGAAGGGGATCAAGAAGGTTGTTTTTAATGAGGTGGTCACTCAGTTGGTTGTAAACCAGGCGTTCAAGGAGTTTATAGGAAAAGGGGAGCAAGGAGATAGGGCGTAGGTTGTTAAGATTGGTAGGGTCCAAGGATGGTTTTTTGAGTATGGGAGTGACCAGTGCATGTTTTAGAGCATCGGGGAAGACGCCAGAGGTGAGGGATACAATGTATACAGATCTCTATATATAATACAATGTATACAGATCTCTATAGAGAATACAATGTATACAGATCTCTATATAGAATACAATGTATACAGATCTCTATATAGAATACAATGTATACAGATCTCTATAGATAATACAATGTATACAGATCTCTATATAGAATACAATGTATACAGATCTCTATATAGAATACAATGTATACAGATCTCTATATAGAATACAATGTATACAGATCTCTATATAGAATACAATGTATACAGATCTCTATATAGAATACAATGTATACAGATCTCTATATAGAATACAATGTATACAGATCTCTATATAGGATAATTGCTGAGTAATGCTGAGCAATCATTACATTGTATCATTGCTCCGGGTGCCTCACGTGACGTCAGCAACTTGCTACTTCCCGCCCCCAATTCATGGCTCCCGTCCAGCCCCGCCCCCGGTCTCTACACATTGTCCCCGCCCCCTGGCAACACTCTTGAAGCCCAGTGTCCCCGCCCCCGGAGGGCCCCGCCCCCTGTCTAGCACATAACTCTCCTCCTCGTGGTGTGGGTGGTGAGGTGTGCGGTGCAGGTTCCGGGGCGGCGGGCTGAGCTCTGTCTTCACGTTCCGGAGACTTGCATAAGCCAGGAGATTGCTGAACATACCGTACAGAGAACGGAGAGGAATAGAACACGGACGCTACACTGCCTGTACTGAGGGGCCCCTGCACTCTGCTCCCCCTGTACTGAGGGGCCCCTGCACTCTGCTCCCCCTGTACTGAGGGGCCCTTGGATTCTACTCCCCCCTGTACTGAGGGACCCTTGGATTCTACTCCCCCCTGTACTGAGGGACCCTTGGATTCTACTCCCCCCTGTACTGAGGGACCCTTGGATTCTACTCCCCCCTGTACTGAGGGACCCTTGGATTCTACTCCCCCCTGTACTGAGGGACCCTTGGATTCTACTCCCCCCTGTACTGAGGGGCCCTTGGATTCTACTCCCCCCTGTACTGAGGGACCCTTGGATTCTACTCCCCCCTGTACTGAGGGGCCCTTGGATTCTGCTCCCCCTGTACTGAGGGACCCTTGGATTCTACTCCCCCCTGTACTGAGGGGCCCCTGCACTCTGCTCCCCCTGTACTGAGGGGCCCCTGCACTCTGCTCCCCCTGTACTGAGGGGCCCCTGCACTCTGCTTCCCCTGTACTGAGGGGCCCCTGCACTCTGCTTCCCCTGTACTGAGGGGCCCTTGGATTCTGCTCCCCCTGTACTGAGGGGCCCTTGGATTCTACTCCCCCCTGTACTGAGGGGCCCTTGGATTCTGCTCCCCCTGTACTGAGGGACCCTTGGATTCTACTCCCCCCTGTACTGAGGGGCCCCTGCACTCTGCTCCCCCTGTACTGAGGGGCCCCTGCACTCTGCTTCCCCTGTACTGAGGGGCCCCTGCACTCTGCTTCCCCTGTACTGAGGGGCCCTTGGATTCTGCTCCCCCTGTACCGAGGGGCCCTTGGATTCTGCTCCCCCTGTACCGAGGGGCCCTTGGATTCTGCTCCCCCTGTACCGAGGGGCCCTTGGATTCTGCTCCCCCTGTACCGAGGGGCCCTTGGATTCTGCTCCCCCTGTACCGAGGGGCCCTTGGATTCTGCTCCCCCTGTACCGAGGGGCCCTTGGATTCTGCTCCCCCTGTACCGAGGGGCCCTTGGATTCTGCTCCCCCTGTACCGAGGGGCCCTTGGATTCTGCTCCCCCTGTACCGAGGGGCCCTTGGATTCTGCTCCCCCTGTACCGAGGGACCCTTGGATTCTGCTCCCCCTGTACCGAGGGACCCTTGGATTCTGCTCCCCCTGTACCGAGGGACCCTTGGATTCTGCTCCCCCTGTACCGAGGGACCCTTGGATTCTGCTCCCCCTGTACCGAGGGACCCTTGGATTCTGCTCCCCCTGTACCGAGGGACCCTTGGATTCTGCTCCCCCTGTACCGAGGGACCCTTGGATTCTGCTCCCCCTGTACCGAGGGGCCCTTGGATTCCTGCTCCCCCTGTACCGAGGGGCCCCTGCACTCTGCTCCCCCTGTACCGAGGGGCCCCTGCACTCTGCTCCCCCTGTACCGAGGGACCCCTGCACTCTGCTGTATCTACATTTAGGGACCCCAAGACAAAGCTCAGTTTGCTCTGAGGTCTCCAGATTTTGGGGTCTCTATTAGTCCCTCCTTGATTGTTCTGGGAGGCCTCCAGGAGCTCTCTGATTGCCCCAGTAGAGGGTATTTCTTCCACCATGGAGGGCCCAGAGCCAGTAGAGGGGGAGCACATCCTCAACCTCTCCCACCTCGGCCTGGACAACTTGAACCTGGAGCAGATGACCGACAATCGGAAGAAAGAGGTCCATCAACTGCTGCTGACCCACAACCGCTTGGTGGTCCTTCCCCCTACTGTGGCCACCTTCTCCCAGATCTCCCTCCTGGACATCAGTAACAACACCATGGCCTACATTGGGGAGGAGATCCTGGGGCTCACCAGGCTGAAGACCCTAATTGCCAAGAACAACCGGCTGGATGAGTTCTCGTTACCCAAAGAGATAGGCACCATGAAGCTGGAGGTACTGAACCTCAGCGGCAACCAGTTTGAGGAGATCCCCAGCCAGATCCTCCAGATACAGACTCTGAATACCCTGTCCATGGGGGGCAACCGGCTCAAGAGTATCCCGGCCGAGATCGAGAACATGATCAGGTAGGTTGGTTGGCCTGGTGACATGTATTGGGTGGGCAAGGAGCAGTAGGTTGGCTGGCATGTATTGGGTGGGCAAGGAGTGGTAAGTTGGGCGGGTGGCATGTATTGGGTGGGCAAGGAGCAGTATGTTGGTTGGATGGCATGTATTGTGTAAGCAAGAAGCCATAAGTTGGCTGGCTGAGTGTCATGTATTGGTTGGACAATGAGTGGTAAGCTGGCTGGGTGCCATGTATTGGGTAGGCAAGGAGGGGTAAGCTGGCTGGGTGGCATGTATTAGGTGGGCAAGGAGTGGTAAGTTGGATGGCTGGGTGGCCTGTTTTGGGTGGGCAAGGAATGGTACGTTGGTTTCCGGGATGGCATGTATTGGGTGGGCAACGAGGGGTAAGCTGGCTGGGTGTCATGCATTGGGTAGGCAAGGAGCGATAATTTTTTTTGCTGGGTGGCATGTATTGGGTGGGCAAGGAGAGGTAAGTTGACTGGGTGGCATGTTTTGGGTGGGCAAGGAGCGATATGTTGGGTGGCATGTATTGGGTGGGCAATAAGCGATATGTTGGGTGGCATGTTTTGGGTGGGCAAGGAACGGTACATTTGTTGGCTAGGTGGCATGTATTGGGTGGGCAAGGAGCGGTACATTGGGTGGCATGTATTGGGTATGCAAGGAGCTGTATGTTGGATCGCTTGGTGGCATGAATAGGGTGGGCAAGGAGTGGTACGTTGGCTGGGTGGCATGTATTGGGTGGGCAACGAGGGGTAAGCTGGCTGGGTGTCATGCATTGGGTAGGCAAGGAGTGATAGTTTTTTTTTTTTGCTGGGTGGAATGTTTTGGGTGGGCAAGGAGTGGTAAGTTGGCTGGGTGGCATGTATTGGGTGGGCAAGGAGCAGAACGTTGGGTGACATGTATTGGGTGGGCAATAAGCGGTAAGTTGGTTGGCTGGGTGGCATGTTTTTGGTGGGCAAGGAACGGTACATTGGTTGGCTGGGTGGCATGTATTGGGTGGGCAAGGAGCGGTACATTTGTTAGCTGGGTGGCATGTATTGGGTATGCAAGGAGCGGTATGTTGGATCGCTGGGTGGCATGAATAGGGTGGGCAAGGAGTGGTACGTTGGTTGGCTGGGTGGCATGTATTGGGTGGGCAAGGAGTGGTATTATGGGTAGCATGTATTGGGTAGGCAAGAAACTGTAAGTTGGTTGGCTTGTATTAGGTGGGCAATGAGCAGTAAGTTGGTTGGCTGGGTGGCATGTTTTGGGTGTGCAAGGAATGGAACGTTGGTTTCCTGGATGGCATGTATTGGGTGGGCAAGAAGCCGTAAGTTGGCTGGCTGGGTGTCTTGTATTGGTTGGACAGTGAGCGGTAATTTGGCTGGCTGTGTGCCATGTATTGGGTGGGCAACGAGGGGTAAGCTGGCTGGGTGTCATGCATTGGGTGGGCAAGGAGCGGTAAGTTGGTTGGCTGGGTGGGCAAGGAACGGTACGTTGGTTGGCTGCGTGGCATGTATTGGGTGGGCAAGGAGCAGTAAGTTGGCTGGGTGGCATGTTTCAGGTGGGCAAGGAGCGGCGCATTGGGTGGGCAATGAGCAGTAAGTTGGTTGGCATGTTTTGGGGGGGCAAGGAACGATACATTGGTTGGCTGGGTGGCATGTATTGGGTGTGCAAGGAGCGGGTAAGTTGGTTGGCTGGGTGGCATGTATTGGCTGGGCAAGGCGCGCTATATTGGTTCGCTGGGTGGCATGAATTGGGTGGACAAGGAGTGGTAAGTTGGTTGGCTGGGTAGCATGTATTGGTTTGGCAAGAAACGGTAAGTTGGTGGGCAATGAGCGGTAAGTTAGTTGGCTGGGTGGCATGTATTGAGTGGGTGGCATGTATTGTGTGGGCAAGGAGTGGTATGTTGGGTTGCATTTATTGGGTAGGCAAGGACGATCCATCCTTTCTGACATTTGGAGAATGTTCGTTCTCTCCAACTGTTCATGTTCCAGGTCGGGGAGTGTCGCCGTGCCCTGGAGATGTTGCATCAGCTCCCTCCTCCTCACTCCTGCTGCAGATTTTACTTTACATTCCAGAAGTGTTACCTTCTTCTTCTTAAAGCCCAACTCTGGCCAAAGTACCCCCCGCCAGGATCACAGTCCACTTCTTTGTTTTACTTCCCCAACTTGCCCTAGAATAGTGTGACGATGTGGATTTAAAGCCGACCTTTCCACCCCCGCCCCCCCCCCCAAAAATCTGTTAATGTAATCAAATATACAAGGAAACCTTAAATATATAGATGTAACCAGATCATCTGATGGATAGAATCCAGTGTATACAGATCATCTATATAGAATCCAGTGTATACAGATCATCTATATAGAATCCAGTGTATACAGATCATCTATATAGAATCCAGTGTATACAGATCATCTATATAGAATCCAATGTATACAGATCATCTATATAGAATCCAATGTATACAGATCATCTATATAGAATCCAATGTATACAGATCATCTATATAGAATCCAGTGTATACAGATCATCTATATAGAATCCAGTGTATACAGATCATCTATATAGAATCCAGTGTATACAGATCATCTATATAGAATCCAGTGTATACAGATCATCTATATAGAATCCAGTGTATACAGATCATCTATATAGAATCCAATGTATACAGATCATCTATATAGAATCCAATGTATACAGATCATCTATATAGAATCCAATGTATACAGATCATCTATATAGAATCCAATGTATACAGATCATCTATATAGAATCCAGTGTATACAGATCATCTATATAGAATCCAGTGTATACAGATCATCTATATAGAATCCAGTGTATACAGATCATCTATATAGAATCCAGTGTATACAGATCATCTATATAGAATCCAATGTATACAGATCATCTATATAGAATCCAATGTATACAGATCATCTATATAGAATCCAATGTATACAGATCATCTATATAGAATCCAGTGTATACAGATCATCTATATAGAATCCAGTGTATACAGATCATCTATATAGAATCCAGTGTATACAGATCATCTATATAGAATCCAGTGTATACAGATCATCTATATAGAATCCAGTGTATACAGATCATCTATATAGAATCCAGTGTATACAGATCATCTATATAGAATCCAATGTATACAGATCATCTATATAGAATCCAGTGTATACAGATCATCTATATAGAATCCAATGTATACAGATCATCTATATAGAATCCAGTGTATACAGATCATCTATATAGAATCCAGTGTATACAGATCATCTATATAGAATCCAGTGTATACAGATCATCTATATAGAATCCAGTGTATACAGATCATCTATATAGAATCCAGTGTATACAGATCATCTATATAGAATCCAATGTATACAGATCATCTACAGTGCCTTGAAAACGTATTTATACCCTTTGAAATTTTACAACCAAAAACGTAAATGTATTTTATTGGGATTTTATTTTTATGTGATAGACCAACACAAAGTGGTACATAATTGTGAAGTGGAAGGAAAAATGATACAAATAAATATGTGAAAAGTGTGGGGGGGGGGGACATTTGTATGGCGCCCCCCCGGAGTCAATACTTTGTAGAACCCCCTTTCTCTACAAGTCTTTTTGGGGATGTCTCTACCAGCTTTGCACATCTAGAGAGGGACATTTTTGCCCATTCTTCTTCTTTGTAAAATATCTCAAGCTCTGTCAGATTGGATGGAGAGCGTCTGTGAACAGCAATTTTCAAGTCTTGCCACAGATTCTCAATGTGATTTAGGTCTGGACTGTGACTGGACCATTCTAACACATGAATTTGCTTTGATCTAAACCATTCCATTGTAGCTCTGGCTGGATGTTTCGGGTCGTTGTCCTGCTGGAAGGTGAAACCTCCGCCCCAGTCTCAAGTCTTTTGCAGACTCTAATGCCGCGTACACACGGGCAGACTTTTCGACCGGACTTGTCTGACGGACGCCGACGGACCAAATCCGGTGAACAATCCAATCGTGTGTGGGGCTTCAGCGGGCTTTTCCAATCTCAAATCTGACGGACTTTAGATTTGGAACATGCTTCAAATCTTTACGTCGTAACTCCACCGGACCCAGAAATCGCTCGTCTGTGTGCTAGTCCGACGGACAAAAACCGATGCTAGGCAGCTACTGGCTATCAACTTCCTTATTTTAGTCCAGTGTACGTCATCACGTACGAGTCCATCGGACTTTTGTGTGATCGTGTGTAGGCAAGTCCGGTCGTTAGAAAGTCCGTCAAAAGTCTGTCGGACTTTTGTAGCTGAAAAGTCCGACGTGTGTACGCGGCATTACAGGTTTTCTTCTAAGATTGTCCTGTATTTGGCTCCATTCATCTTCCCATCAACTCTGACCAGCTTCCCTGTCCCTGCTGATGAAAAACATCCCCACCACATGATGCTGCCACCGCCATGTTTCACAGTGGGGATGGTGTGTTCAGAGTGATGTGCAGTGTTAGTTTTCCCCCCCACACATAGCATTTTGCTTTTAGTCCAAAAAGTTACGTTTTGGTCTCATCTGACCAGATCACCTTCTTCCACATGTTTGCTGTGTCCTCCACATGGCTTCTCACAAACTACAAAACAGGACTTCTTATGACTTTCTTTCACCAATGTCTTTCTTCTTGTCACTCTTCCATAAAGGTCAGATTTGTGGAGAACACGACTAATAGTTGTCCTGTGGACAGATTCTCCCACCTGAGCTGTGGATCTCTGCAGCTCCTCCAGAGTTACCATGGACTAGGGCTGCAACTAACGATTATTGTCATAATCGATTAGTTGGCCGATTATTGTTTCGATTAATCGATTAATCGGTTAATAACCTTAAAAATAGTGTGGTGTATAATTTAGTTAATATGTAAAGTTTTAAAAAAGGCAATTTATTCTTAAATATCTCTATGCAGGGGGGAATATAAATAACCAACTATATGGTTAGGGAGCAAATATCTAATCCACTCTGAGAATAACAGACAGAAGAGATATTCTGTACATACTATTAGAGGAGATATACTGTATATACTATTAGAGGAGAGATATACTGTATATACTATTAGAGGAGAGATATACTGTATATACTATTAGAGGAGATATGCTGTATATACTATTAGAGGAGATATACTGTATATACTATTAGAGGAGATATGCTGTATATACTATTAGAGGAGATATACTGTATATACTATTAGAGGAGATATGCTGTATATACTATTAGAGGAGATATACTGTATATACTATTAGAGGAGATATACTGTATATACTATTAAAGGGTGAATCTGGTAAATATCATCAGACTCAGAGATCTATTTTTTATTTAACAAACAATGTCTTCCCCGACAAATGACAAAAAATGTCATTTTAAGAACGTTCGTTCGATTTTCTATTTGTTAGTGGGGTCAAAATCAAATTGTCAAAGGATCTGCGGAAAAAGGTAGTTGAACTGTAAAAAAAACAGAAAGGGATATAAAAAGATATCTAAGGAATTGAGAATGCCAATCAGCAGTGTTCAAACTCTAATCAAGAAATGGAAAATGAGGGGTTCTGTTGAAACCAAACCACGGTCAGGTAGACCAACTAAATTTATTTATTTAATTATTTACAGTAGAGATTATTTGCTGTTTTTATACTATAAAGAGCTCATTTTAGTTTTTTTTAACCCCATTAGGTTACTGGCCGATTAATCGATTATGAAAATAGTAATCGATTAATTTCTTTCATAATCGATTAGTTGCCGATTAATCGATTAGTTGTTTCAGCCCTACCATGGACCTCTTGGCTCTTCTCTGATTAATGCTCTCCTTGCCCGGCCGGTCAGTTTAGGTGGACGGCCATGTCTTGGTAGGTTTGCAGTTGTGCCATACTCTTTACATTTTCCGATGATGGATTGAACAGAGCTCCATGAGATGTTCAAAGCTTGGAAGATTTTTTTTTTTTTTTTTTTTTTTTATAACCTAACCCTGCTTTATACTTCTCCACAACTTTATCCCTGACCTGTCTGGTGTGTTCCTTGGCCTTCATGATGCTGTTTGTTCACTAAGGTTCTCTAACAAACCTCTGAGGACTTCACAGAACAGCTGTATTTATACTGAAGTTACATTACACACTCTATTTACTAATTAGGTGACTTCTGAAGGCAATTGGTTGCACTAGATTTAAAAAAAAAAAAAAAATTATTTGCCAAGTGCACATACATAGTAGGAAGAAATGAAATCAGGGTACATTTGTAAGTGTGTAAAACAGCATATCATTTTCCTAGTCAAATCTTAATCATCCCAATGTCTGAGCTGTATATAGCCTCTGGTTCCTCTAGATTTTAGTTAGGGGTATCAGAGTAAAGGGGGCTGAATACAAATACCCCCCCCCCCCCCCCACACACACACACTTTCCACATATTTATTTGTATCATTTATCATTTTCCTTCCACTTTACAATTATGTGCCACATTGTGTTGGTCTATCACATAAAATTCCAATAAAAGACATTTACGTTTTTGGTTGGAACATGACAAAATATGGGGTATGAATACTTTTTCAAGGCACTGTATAATATTATTATTATTATTATTATTCAGGATTTATATGGCGCCAACCGTTTGCGCAGCGCTTTACAACATGAGGGCAGACAGTACACTTACAATACAAATCAATACAGGAGGGATAAGGAGGGATCTGCTCGTTAGATCTTACAATCTAGAAGTGTATATGGGATACAATGTATACAGATCATCTATATAGGATACAATGTATACAGGTCCTCCTCCCAAATGACAGCAAAGCTGGGACGCCATTGCTCTCAACTAACACTATGGATGGGGTGCCATTCCTCCCGCCGACTCCAACAATAGGCCACTGATCCAATGATGGGGCACTCTTCCTCCCATGACGCCAACAACGGGGAACCCACAATATGTTTCTCAGAAAACTGGAGATGTGTTGGATGTTATATTATTAGGTTTTTCTATATGTGCGAACACAGAGTATGATGACCCCCTGTATGTACACCACCATTCCTGATTCCTCTCCCTGGACCTGCTGACTGGTGATCACAGTGCCTAGATCTTCATCGTTTAGAGGTTCAGTGTTTGGGATCTTCATCCTCCGGAGGAACACAGAGGCTCAGTGTTTGGGATCTTCATCCTCCGGAGGAACACAGAGGCTCAGTGTTTGGGATCTTCATCCTCCGGAGGAACACAGAGGCTCAGTGTTTGGGATCTTCGTCCTCCGGAGGATCACAGAGGCTCAGTGTTTGGGATCTTCATCCTCTGGAGGATCACAGAGGCTCAGTGTTTGGGATCTTCATCCTCAGTAGGATCACAGAGGCTCAGTGTTTGGGATCTTCGTCCTCCGGAGGATCACAGAGGCTCAGTGTTTGGGATCTTCGTCCTCCGGAGGATCACAGAGGCTCAGTGTTTGTTTGGGATCTTCATCCTCAGTAGGATCACAGAGGCTCAGTGTTTGGGATCTTCATCCTCTGGAGGATCACAGAGGCTCAGTGTTTGGGATCTTCATCCTCAGTAGGATCACAGAGGCTCAGTGTTTGGGATCTTCATCCTCAGTAGGATCACAGAGGCTCAGTGTTTTGGGATCTTCATCCTCAGTAGGATCACAGAAGCTCAGTGTTTGGGATCTTCGTCCTCCGGAGGATCACAGA
>NC_133325.1:798217414-798358732 GCF_042186555.1 Aquarana catesbeiana
GGTGCCATCCCTGCCTCCTCCTCCCCTCTGGCCGACTGTCTTCTCTGGTGGGTGCCATCTCCGCCTCCTCTTCCCCTCTGGCTGGCTGACTTTTTTTACTGGCGGTTGCCATCCCCGCCTCCTCCTCCCCTCTGGCTGACTGTTTTCACTGGCGGTTGCCATCCCCGCCTCCTCCTCCCCTCTGGCTGACTGTTTTCACTGGCGGGTGCCATCCCGCCTCCTCCTCCCTCTGGCGACTGTCTTCTCTGGCGGGTGCCATCTCCGCCGCCTCCTCCCCTCTGGCCGACTGTCTTCACTGGCGGTTGCCATCCCCGCCTCCTCTGGCCGACTGTCTTCACTGGCGGTTGCCATCCCGCCTCCTCTTCTCCTCTGGCCGACTGTCTTCTCTGGCGGGTGCCGTCCCTGATTCCTCCTCCCCTCTGGCCAACTGTCTTCACTGGCGGGTGCCATCCCCGCCTCCTCCTCCCCTCTGGGCGACTGTCTTCTCTGGCGGTGCCGTCCGGTGCCATCCTGCCGCCTCCTCCCCTCTGGCCGACTGTCTTCTCTGGCGGGTGCCGTCCCTGATTCCTCCTCCCCTCTGGCCAACTGTCTTCACTGGCGGGTGCCATCCCCGCCGCCTCCTCCCCTCTGGGCGACTGTCTTCTCTGGTGGGTGTCGTCCCGGTGCCATCCCTGCCTCCTCCTCCCCTGTGGCCGACTGTCTTCACTGACGGGTGCCATCCCTGCTTCCTCCTCCCCTCTGGCCAACTGTCTTCACTGGCGGGTGCCATCCCCGCCTCCTCCTCCCCTCTGGGGACTGTCTTCTCTGGCGAGTGCCGTCCCGGTGCCATTCCTGCCTCCTCCTCCCTTCTGGTCGACTGTCTTCACTGACGGGTGCCATCCCTGCTTCCTCCTCCCCTCTGGCCAACTGTCTTCACTGGCGGGTGCCATCCCCCCCTCCTCCTCCTCCCCTCTGGGCGACTGTCTTCTCTGGCGGGTGCCGTCCCAGTGCCATCCCGGCCTTCTCCTCCCCTCTGGCCGACTGTCTTCACTGGCGGTGCTATCCCTGCTTCCTCCTCCCCTCCGGCTGGCTGTCTTCTCTGGCGGGTGCCATCCTTGACCCTCCTCGCCTCCGGCCAGCTCTCACTTCTTTCTGTTGCCTCCGCCTTCCCTCCTCCAGCTGTCACCTCTGCCCCATATCTCCCAATCCCCCCCCCCTTTAAAAAAAGCATTGGTACTCCTAGTGTTATAAAAATGGTATCGGTGCATCCTTAGTGGAAGGTAGCCCCCCCCCTTGCCTTGGCCCCGCTGTATGCGGGAGACCCCCTGTATGCGGGAGACCCCCCTTGCCTTGGTGATGCTGTATGTGGGAAGGTAGCCCCCCCCTTGCCTTGGTGATGCTGTATGTGGGAAGGTAGCCCCCCCCCTTGCCTTGGTGATGCTGTATGTGGGAAGGTAGCCCCCCCCCCCGCCTTGGTGATGCTGTATGTGGGAAGGTAGCCCCCCCCCCCCCGCCTTGGTGATGCTGTATGTGGGAAGGTAGCCCCCCCCCCCGCCTTGGTGATGCTGTATGTGGGAAGGTAGCCCCCCCCCCCCCGCCTTGGTGATGCTGTATGTGGGAAGGTAGCCCCCCCCCTTGCCTTGGTGATATATGTGGGAAGGTAGCCCCCCCCCTTGCCTTGGTGATATATGTGGGAAGGTAGCCCCCTGCCTTGGTGATGCTGTATGTGGGAAGGTAGACCCCCTTGCCTTGGTAATGCCGTATGTGGGAAGGTAGCCCCCCCCCCCGCCTTGGTGATGCCGTATGTGGGAAGGTAGCCTCCCCCCCGCCTTGGTGATACCGTATGTGGGAAGGTAGCCCCCCCCCTTGCCTTGGTGATGCCGTATGTGGGAAGGTAGACCCCCTTGCCTTGGTGATGTCGTATGTGGGAAGGTAGCCCCCCCCCTGCCTTGGTGATGCCGTATGTGGGAAGGTAGCCCCCCCCTGCCTTGGTGATGCTGTATGTGGGAAGCCCCCCTTGCCTTGGTGCCAGTGTATGTGGAAGTGTAGCCCCCCTGTCTTGCTTGCTCCTGTGAGGGACGTGTAGTATGAGAAGATCAGTGTACATCACCACAACTAACATGCCCTGATCATTCCAAACAAAGGGAAGTGGGATGGGGGAGGGGTAGTTTCGGGAGCCCATTAAAAAAGTTACAAGGGGACAAAAAAACACTAAGAAACAATTGAATGAAAAATAGATTACAGGGCTATTAGGAAGTAGTGGATGTGTAAGGAATATTTTTGGAGAATATTGTGTCTGTCACTTTAAGGAGAACCGGTCATAAAGTACCAATTTAGGGATTACTACATTCTTAAAGGGCAACTCTGGGCATCTGTAAATCATTTATCTTCCACCCCACCCCCGCCCCCAGATTAAGTTTGTTTTACTGGGGAGTTATGTAAAAAAAAAAAAGAGGAATAATTACATATCTGCGGCAGCCGACAGTGCGCTCCTCTCTAGTGCTGGAATGTGCTCTGGTGCCCCTTCTGGTGGTCACTGGTACTGCATGTTATGTAAATGATGTCAGCAAAAGGGGCGGAGACAAGACCTGAAAGAAGAATGACTTCGCGGATGACCGGTCTATATTACCCAGAGTGGTCAGGAAGAAGATCTGCATGACTGTGGAGTACGGGACAGACTTCCCTGTATTAGATAACAAGTATCAGCTTGGGGGACGGGGGATGGGGGGGATTGTTATTTATGCGCAGAGTTCAGCTTTAACAATTTTCTTATAAAAGAATTTGAAGAATCTGCTCATTATTTGCCTTCCCTGACTCCCCTCCCCCCCTCCTCCTCAACATGCTAAACCTTTCCATTTTCATGACCTCATTTTAAATCCAAAGATGTCATCATCGGGTGGAGATGTGCAATTCGTTTCGTTTCCGAATTCGGTTTTCGACTAAATTTGACAAATTTGTTAATTCAGAAATATTCGAATTAACGAAAAGCCGAATTTTTCCGAAAATTTGTAGACCCAAAAATTTAAAAATCCAAAATATAATAGCTAACTAGAAATAATAATAACTATTACTATTTATTAAATTATAGGTATTGGAATTTCCTTTCAAATTTGGCTGTTAGTGAACGTAACGAATACGAATTTATCCGAAGTTAAAAATTATCCGAAATAACGAATGCCGCATCTAAACAAATGGAATGTAATGAATTAATATTAATGAATAATAATAATAAAAAGGTTTTATTATTATTATTATTATTATTAATTCTTTATGTTCCATTCTTTTTAGATGCGGCATTCGTAACTTTGGATAAATTTGTATTCGTTACGTTCATAAACAGCCAAATTTGAAAGGAAATTCCAATACCTATAATTTAATAGTTATTATTAGTTGGTTACAGTGGCGTCGCTAGGGGGTGGCTTTTGGGGCCATAGCCCCAAGTCTCTGCAGGGGTCTCCAAGGGGAGGGGAGGCTCTCTGGGGACCCTGATGCAAGGGGGAGGCCCTCTGGGGACCCTGGTTTAAGGGGGAGGCCCTCTGGGGACCCTGGTTTAAGGGGGAGGCCCTCTGGGGACCCTGATGCAAGGGGGAGGCTCTCTGGGGACCCTGGTTTAGGGGGAGGCTCTCTGGGGACCCTGGTTTAAGGGGGAGGCTCTCTGGGGACCCTGTTTTAAGGGGGTGGCCCTCTGGGGACCCTGATGCAAGGGGGAGGCTCTCTGGGGACCCTGGTTTAAGGGGGAGGCTCTCTGGGGACCCTGGTTTAAGGGGGAGGCTTTCTAGGAACCCTGATGCAGGGGGGAGGCTCTCTGGGGACCCTGGTTTAAGGGGGAGGCTTTCTAGGAACCCTGATGCAGGGGGGAGGCTCTCTGGGGATCCTAATATAAGGCGGGCTCTCTGGGGATATATATACACGCACGTATATTACATACATGTGTATCCCCGCCCAAGCGTATGACTTTCTTTACTACGTTGCTATGGGATCTAGCCCCAGATCTTTTGTAGACCTAGGAACACCCCTGGTTAGTTATTATTTCGGATTTTCCAATTTTCGGATTTCTAAATTCTCCGAACTTCCAAATTTGCGATTACCGCATCCAAACGAATGGAGCGTAACAAATTCAATTTTTTCCAAAGTTTTGAATTTGTTCAAAATACCGAATTTCGATCACAACGAATGACCCCCCTCCCCCCCAAAAAAAACCCAAAAACTAATGAGACGATAACGAAATTCAGCAGGGCACATGTCTATCACCGGGTCTCTGCGCTTCTCTATGCAATGCAAGGCAGATCACGGCTGGCGGGAGGGGCCAGCAGGGTGCTGTCTGAAGCTTCCTGAAAACATCTCAGCACTTCTTTTGGCCCGGAGAGGATCAGAATCCCCGATTTGATACATCGAATATACTTTTGGTAACATTCTTTTGACAGTATTAACTAGAAGGTTTAAATGTTATCACTTCGATGGTAATTTGTGACCATTTTATTGTCTCATTTTACCTCTTTATTTTGTTTGTCCCGGTGATGGGCATTGCGGAAGCCAGGTACGTGTGCGTTTTTCAGTTGGTACCATGTGATCAGCGCCCCCTACCCCCAATAAAATCTATTTTATAGAAGGGGGTGTCATGTTTTCACAGATTTTTTATTTTTTTTTTTACCTGCTCGGTGGGTCATATTCTTCATTCGGGGGTCACTTATCATTAACTTTCCCAATAACCTGTCATACGGCCATGAAAAAGGCGCAATGTGCAATAAAGTGTATGGACAGCCAAAACCTTTTTTTTGGGGGGGGTTTGGGATGGAGTGTTTAGTCTGTTTCTACACTTTCCTTTAAAAAAAAAAAGACAGTAAAAAAAAAAACAAGAAATTAAAAATAAAGGTCAAAAAAAGGAAGAAAGGAAAAGCAAAAAACTCAAAAAGAAAAATCGCATATTAATTTTATTATTTTTTTGCTGTCTCTTTTTTCTTTTTTTTTTTTTTTTCCTTTTGCTATTTTGTGCGTTTTTTTGGAATTGCAAAACAGTGATGATCACATTATTTTATCTTTGAATGGATATGTTATCACTGATATAAAACTGGTATTAACACTTTTTTTTTTCATAGCATTTTTGTGGAATTAAAATGGCGGTTGTTGCAATACTTTCTGTCACACCGTATTTGCGCTGCGGTCTTACAAGTGCAATTTTTTGGGGGGGAAATATACACTTTTTTGACTTAAAAAATAAGACAACAGTAAAGTTAGCCAGTCTTTTTTTTTCCCCCATGTTGAGAAAGATAAAGTTACGCCGAGTAAACTGATACCCAACATTGTCACGCTTCAAAATTGCGCCCGCTCGTGGATGGAATGGCGACAAACTTTCACTCTTAAAAAATCCCCATAGGTGACGTTTAAAAATTTCTACAGGTTACCAGTTTTAAGTTACAGAGGAGGTCTAGGGCTAGAATTATTGCTCTCGCTCTAACGATCGCGGCGATACCTCACATGTGTGGTTTGAATACCGTTTTCATATGCGGGCGCGACTTACGTGTGCGTTCGCTCCTGCGCGCGAGCTCGGTGGTAGGGGGCGCTTTTAGATTTTATTTTTTTTTTTTTTTTTACACTGTCCTTTTTTTTTTTAGAAAAAAAAATTTGGTCACTTTTATTCCTATTACAAGGGATGTAAAAAAATGCACTAAAAAAGGAAGAAAAAAAGAGCAAAAAAGCAAAAAAAAAAAAGGCAAAAAGGGAAAAAGAGCAAACAAAAAGAGAAGACAGCAAAAAAAAAATAAAAAGCAAAAAACAATAAGATCAATGTGCAATTATTTTTAAGTTGCAAACATCCCTTGTAATAGAAAAAAAAGGATGACAGGACCTCTTTAATGTGAGATCTGGGGGTCAAAAAGACCTCAAATCTCATATTTACACTAAAATGCAATAAAAAAACAAAACGTTAAGACTGGACGTCAAACGTCACTTCCGCCCTCCAATGTTTTGGAGCCGAGCGGGGGCCATCTTTCCCTCACTCGGCATCCAGCCTGTGGAGGGGAAAGGACACGAACGTCTCCGCCGGTACTGACAGCTCCGCTCCCACAATTAAAAAAGTGATCTTGCGGCGAATCCGCCACTGAGACCACTTTTATCTGAAAGAGGATCTTCTGCTCTTGAAGAGGATACCGGGGGTTATGGCGGTTATCTGACGTATAATGATGGCGGGCGGTCCTTAAGTAGTTAAGGAGATTTTTTTTTTCTTATTTCCTGTTGTGCCTCCGGGATAGGAAGTGAAGGGAAATCTCCCAAAAGGGGACACAGGGCCCCCCCAAACAATTAAACTGACAGGTTTTAAACCACGGGTGCTCAACCTGTGACCCTGCAGCTGTTGCTGAACTACAAGTCCCATGAGGCATTGCGAGCTGCTGACAGTTACGAACACGACTCCCAAAGGCAGAGAGACATGATGGGACTTGTCATACAAAAAATGTAGAGTAGGCGCTAATTAAACTACATACATCCTAAAATTAACGTGTGCTAGATAATAAAGATTACACGCCCCACTGTAATAATTACTGTTGTGCAAAGCCAGAAACAAAAAAATTGCACGAAAAGAAATTGCACAAAAAGAAAAAAGAAAAAAAAATCCACAAAAATGCAGTGAAAGAAAATGCGTTAATAGCAGTGTTAGATCAGCGATAACTTAGTGCATATACATTCAAAGATAAAATATAAAATAATGTGATCATCACTACTGTGCAATTCCAAAAACCAAAAAAAAAAAAAAACGCACAAAAAAAGCAAGAAAAAAAAGGAGAAAAAAAAAGCAATAAAAAGGGAAAAAGAGCAAAAAAATAAAAATAAAGGCAAAAAAAAAAGTAAAAAAAAAAAAACGCACATTGATATGTGTCTTTTTTGTTTTTTGAAATTGCACAAAAAGAAAGAAAAAAAAATTCCACAAAAATGCTGTGAAAAAAAATGTGTTAATAGCAGTGTTAGATCAGCGATAACTTAGTGCATATACATTCAAAGATAAAATATAAAATAATGTGATCATCACTATTGTGCAATTCCAAAAAACAAAAAAAACGCACAAAAAAAAAAAGGAGAAAAAAAAAGCAAAAAAAAAAGCAAATAAAAAAATAAAAATAAAGACAAAAAAAAAAAAAACAAAAGCAAAAAACTTAAAAAAAAAAAAAAAAAAAAAAAAATCGCACATTGATGTGTGTCTTTTTTGTTTTTTGGAATTGCACAATAGTGATGATCACATTATTTTATCTTTGAATGTATATGCACCAAGTTATCACGGATATAACACTGGTATTAACACATTTTTTTTTTCACAGCATTTTTGTGGAATTTTTTGTGTGATTTCTTTTGGTGCATTTTATTGTGCATTTTTTTTGTTTCTGGCATTGTACAACAAAATGCACCAAAGGAAATTGCACAAAAAAAAAAAAAAAAAAATCCCTGCAATCTGGGTGAGAGGTAATAAATACCTGGAAGGGTCACACTGACACATTACTCGGCATGGATGGACCGAAGCCAGAACAATACATATTTATTGACGGGTCCACTTTAATTGGTGTCCATTGACCAATTGAATAGATAATATGAGATGGCGGTGATATGGTTTATAGCCCGTCGGGGTACAAAGTCCGCCAACATTTCCCTTCTGTAACTTATTAAGCGCCCTTATCATGGAGGAACTCCGAACTGTCAGCATTGACGCTGCACATAATCCTCGCTCTCAGGGTCAGCTGACCACATGACCAGACCACACTGCAAGAACAATATAAACCTTATGTCTGGAAAAAAGACACAAGTCCATCAAGTCCAACCTATGTGTGTGATTATGTGTCAGTATTACATTGTATATCCCTGTATGTTGCGGTCATTCAGGTGCTTATCTAATAGTTTCTTGAAGCTATCAATGCTCCCCGCTGAGACCACCGCCTGTGGAAGGGAATTCCACATCCTTATCACTCTTACAGTCAAGAAACCTCTACGTAGTTTAAAGTTAAACCTCTTTTCTTCTAATTTTCGTGGCCACGTGTCTTGTTAAACTCCCTTCCGCAAAAAAAGTTTTCTCCCTATTGTGGGGTCACCAGTACGGTATTTGTAAATTGAAATCATATCCCCTCTCAAGTGTCTCTTCTCCAGAGAGAATAAGTTCAGAGCTCACAACCTTTCCTCATAACTAAGATCCTCCAGACCCTTTATTAGCTTTGTTGCCCTTCTTTGTACTCGCTCCATTTCCAGTACATCCTTCCTGAGGACTGGTGCCCAGAACTGGACAGCATACTCCAGGTGCGGCCGGACCAGAGTCTTGTAGAGCGGGAGAATTATCGTTTTATCTCTGGAGTTGATCCCCCTTTTTAATGCCAATATTCTGTTTGCTTTGTTAGCAGCAGCTTGGCATTGCATGCCATTGCTGAGCCTATCATCTACTAGGACCCCCAGGTCCTTTTCCATCCTAGATTCAATCCTTGGTATCACAGTAGTGAGACACTCAGTGGCCAAACTGCAGTATAACACATTGCTACAGGAACAAGGAAACCTGATTTTTTTTCCTTCTTTCTCATGTGTATGTCTGTTGAAGCAATGAAGACATTGTAAATACTATTTTTCAACCTCACCTACTATGTAACTATATGTAAAACAAAGAATGGAGCTGTGTTATATTGTGGTTCTGCCACTAGGTGTCTCACTAGGCTTTTGTAAAACAAACAACAGAGTTGCATGAGGCATGTCTATGTATATGATAATAATGTATAAAATACCTAATTATAAATAAATTGAATGTCAGAATCCCCATGGGGGGGGGGGGGGGGTCCATATAGCCATAATGAATTAATGAATTCAATGAATCAAATAAATAAATATGATATATAATGTATAATATAAATATTATATAATACATGATGTAAACGAAAAGAGACATGATAATAATAATCATAATAACATATTTAATATCAATGATAAATGGACATGATCGGTAAAGACAATGGCAATAAATAAAGTAACTAAACATACAAATCAAATAGACACGATAATCATAACAAATGCGAACAATAAGTACTAATGACAGAGTGTTATATTGTAATTCTGTCACTAGGTGTCTCACTACTGTGATACCAGGGCTGTATGTAAACCAAAGGAATTAGCAATGTGTTATATGTGGGGTAGGCAACCTTTGAGATGTGGAGATTTACCTGGACAACATGGAAGAGATTAAAGATCCCCGGGGTGCGGCACCTTTTTTTTTTTCTTTTTTAATTAATCAATTAATTATCAATCCCCCAGTAAAAATATGACACAAAGAACACATAGTATGCAAACAGTAGTATCCTCTGCCCCCCTTCACATCACCCCCCACAATAGTATCCTCTGCCCCCCCTTCACATCACCCCCCACAATAGTATCCTCTGCCCCCCTTCACATCACCCCCCACAATAGTATCCTCTGCCCCCTTCGCATCACCCCCCACAATAGTATTTTATTCCCTCCTTCACCCCCCCCCCACAATAGTATCCTCTGCCCCCCTTCACTTCACCCCCCACAATAGTATCCTCTGCCCCCCTTCACATCACCCCCTACAATAGTATCCTCTGCCCACCTTCACATCACCCCCCACAATAGTATCCTCTGCCCCCCTTCACATCACCCCCTACAATAGTATCCTCTGCCCACCTTCACATCACCCCCCACAATAGTATCCTCTGCCCCCTTCACATCACCCCCACAATAGTATCCTCTGCCCACCTTCACATCACCCCCTACAATAGTATCCTCTGCCCCCCTTCACATCACCCCCCCCCCACAATAGTATCCTCTGCCCCCCTTCACATCACCCCCTACAATAGTATCCTCTGCCCCCTTCACATCACCCCCCACAATAGTATCCTCTGCCCCCCCTTCACATCACCCCCTACAATAGTATCCTCTGCCCCCCTTCACATCACCCCCCCCCACAATAGTATCCTCTGCCCCCCTTCACATCAACCCCTACAATAGTATCCTCTGCCCACCTTCACATCACCCCCCACAATAGTATCCTCTGCCCACCTTCACATCACCCCCCACAATAGTATCCTCTGCCCCCTTCACATCACCCCCCACAATAGTATCCTCTGCCCCCCCTTCACATCACCCCCCACAATAGTATCCTCTGCCCACCTTCACATCACCCCCTACAATAGTATCCTCTGCCCCCCTTCACATCACCCCCCCCACAATAGTATCCTCTGCCCCCCTTCACATCACCCCCTACAATAGTATCCTCTGCCCCCTTCACATCACCCCCCACAATAGTATCCTCTGCCCCCCCCTTCACATCACCCCCTACAATAGTATCCTCTGCCCCCCCTTCACATCACCCCCCCCCCACACAATAGTATTCTCTGCCCACCTTCACATCACCCCCCACAATAGTATATCCTCTGCCCCCCTTCACATTACCCCCCACAATAGTATCCTCTGCCACCTTCACATCACCCCCCACAATAGTATCCTCTGCTCACCTTCACATCACCCCCCACAATAATATCCTCTGCCCCCCTTCACATCACCCCCTACAATAGTATCCTCTGCCCACCTTCACATCACCCCCTACAATAGTATCCTCTGCCCCCCTTCACATCACCCCCCACAATAGTATCCTCTGCCCCCCTTCACATCAACCCCTACAATAGTATTCTCTGCCCCCCTTCACATCACCCCCCACAATAGTATCCTCTGCCCCCCTTCACATCACCCCCCACAATAGTATCCTCTGCCCCCCTTCACATCACCCCCTACAATAGTATCCTCTGCCCACCTTCACATCACCCCCTACAATAGTATCCTCTGCCCCCTTCACATCACCCCCCACAATAGTATCCTCTGCCCCCCTTCACATCACCCCCTACAATAGTATCCTCTGCCCCCCTTCACATCACCCCCCACAATAGTATCCTCTGCCCCCCTTCACATCAAAGCCTACAATAGTATCCTCTGCCCCTTTACATCACCCCCTACAATAGTATCCTCTGCCCACCTTCACATCACCCCCTACAATAGTATCCTCTGCCCCTCCTTCACATCACCCCCTACAATAGTATCCTCTGCCCCCCTTCACATCACCCCCTACAATAGTATCCTCTGCCCCCCTTCACATCACCCCCCACAATAGTATCCTCTGCCCACCTTCACATCACCCCCTACAATAGTATCCTCTGCCCCCCTTCACATCAGCCCCCACAATAGTATCCTCTGCCCCCCCTTCACATCACCCCCTACAATAGTATCCTCTGCCCACCTTCACATCACCCCCCCAATAGTATCCTCTGCCCCCTTCACATCACCCCCTACAATAGTATCCTCTGCCCCCCTTCACATCACCCCCTACAATAGTATCCTCTGCCCCCTTCACATCATCCCCCACAATAGTATCCTCTGCCCACCTTCACATCACCCCCTACAATAGTGTCCTCTGCCCCCTTCACATCACCCCCTACAATAGTATCCTCTGCCCCCCTTCACATCACCCCCTACAATAGTATCCTCTGCCCCCTTCACATCACCCCCTACAATAGTATCCTCTGCCCACCTTCACATCACCCCCTACAATAGTGTCCTCTGCCCCCTTCACATCACCCCCTACAATAGTATCCTCTGCCCCCCTTCACATCACCCCCTACAATAGTATCCTCTGCCCACCTTCACATCACCCCCCCAATAGTATCCTCTGCCCCCTTCACATCACCCCCTACAATAGTATCCTCTGCCCCCCTTCACATCACCCCCTACAATAGTATCCTCTGCCCCCTTCACATCATCCCCCACAATAGTATCCTCTGCCCACCTTCACATCACCCCCTACAATAGTGTCCTCTGCCCCCTTCACATCCCCCCACAATAGTATCCTCTGCCCCCCTTCACATCACCCCCTACAATAGTATCCTCTGCCCCCATTCACATCACCCCCCACAATAGTATCCTCTGCCCCCCTTCACATCACCCCCCACAATAGTATCCTCTGCCCCCCTTCACATCACCCCCTACAATAGTATCCTCTGCCCCCCCTTCACATCCCCCCACAATAGTATCCTCTGCCCCCCTTCACATCACCCCCTACAATAGTATCCTCTGCCCCCATTCACATCACCCCCCACAATAGTATCCTCTGCCCCCCTTCACATCACCCCCTACAATAGTATCCTCTGCCCTCCTTCACATCCCCCCACAATAGTATCCTCTGCCAACCTTCACATCACCCCCCACAATAGTATCCTCTGCCCCCTTCACATCACCCCCTACAATAGTATCCTCTGCCCCCCCTTCACATCCCCCCACAATAGTATCCTCTGCCCCCCTTCACATCACCCCCTACAATAGTATCCTCTGCCCCCCTTCACATCACCCCCCACAATAGTATCCTCTGCTCCCCTTCACATCACCCCCCACAATAGTATCCTCTGCCCCCCTTCACATCACCCCCTACAATAGTATCCTCTGCCCCCCTTCACATCACCCCCCACAATAGTATCCCCTGCCCCCCTTCACATCACCCCCCCCCCCCCACAATAGTATCCTCTGCCCACCTTCACATCACCCCCACAATAGTATCCTCTGTCCCCTTCACATCACCCCCCACAATAGTATCCTCTGCCCCCCTTCACATCACCCCCCACAATAGTATCCTCTGCCCCCCTTCACATCACCCCCTACAATAGTATCCTCTGCCCACCTTCACATCACCCCCCCCCCCACAATAGTATCCTCTGCCCCCCTTCACATCACCCCCTACAATAGTATCCTCTGCCCACCTTCACATCACCCCACAATAGTATCCTCTGTCCCCCTTCACATCACCCCCTACAATAGTATCCTCTGCCTACCTTCACATCACCTCCCACAATAGTATCCTCTGCCCCCCTTCACATCACTCCCCACAATAGTATCCTCTGCCCCCTTCACATCACCCCCACAATAGTATCCTCTGCCCTCCACATCCCACAGCGGGGTAGGAGTGCCTGTGAAAGTTGCAGCAGCTGGTACTGTGGCTGGATGGTGATCCTCCAGGGATGGCTGGAACTGCAGATGACAGCTGAGACAGTAGTAGGTCAGCGACCTGATGAGCAGGTGGATGGAGGAGCAGCGGTGACTGGAACTGGAAGAGATAAGCTAGATGACACAGCATACACACACAGAGCAAGGCAGAGGGCAATAGAGGGGTCAGACAAACCGCGTCAAGCAGGTAATCAGGCAGGCAAATTCGGCAGGCTTAAGCGGGGTCAAACAACAGGCAGAAGTTTCAACGGGTAACAGGCAGAAGTCCTTAAGCAGAGTCAGGCAAGCCGGGATCAGAATAGGAGAGCGCAGGGAGGTCAATCAGAACCGGGTCGGTACAGAAGATCAGCAAACAGGTTTCAGATAACTAAGGCACAGAGCTGCAGACAAAACAGTGCTGCACAAGTGCAGCTGCAATTCTTTTAAAGGCCCCTTGGTGACAAACAGCGCTAGTGCGAATGCGCGTGCGCCCGTTCGCACACCCGCCGCGCACGCTGGTGCACACAAGAATACAGACGCTGTTCAATCTGGCCAGGGGGGGCGCGTGCACCCGGCTTGTCTGACCCCTCTATTGCCTGCTGCCTTGCTCTGTGTATGTGTGGTGGCTTATCTCATCCAGTTCCAGTTACTGCTGCTCCTGCATCCACCCATCAGGTCGCTGATTGCAATTCTTTAAATGCCCCTTGGCGCCAAACAGTGCGCCTGACGCACACAAGAATACAGGCGCTGATTGGGTTCCTACCATCCCTGTGCCGAGTTCCCGGGTCTGTACACCTGCTGTGCCCATTATGAGGGGTTCCCACCATCCCTGTGCTGAGTTCCAGGGTCTGTACACCCGATGTGCCCATTATGAGGGGTTGCGGCCATCCCTGCATTGAGTTCCCAGGTCTGTACACCCGCTGTGCCCATTATGAGAGGTTCCCACCATCCCTGTGCTAAGTTCCCAGGTCTGTACACCTGATGTGCCCATTATGAGGAATTCCCACCATCCCTGTGCTGAGTTCCGGGTCTGTACACCCGCTGTGCCCATTATGAGGGGATCCCACCATCCCTGTGCTGAGTTCCTGGGTCTGTACACCTGATGTGCCCATTATGAGGGGTTCCCACCATCCCCGTGCCGAGTTCCCGGGTCTGTACACCTGATGTGCCCATTATGAGGGGTTCCCACCATCCCTGTGCTGAGTTCCCGGGTCTGTACACCTGATGTGCCCATTATGAGGGGTTTCCACCATCCCTGTGCTGAGTTCCCGGGTCTGTACACCTGATGTGCCCATTATGAGGGGTTTCCACCATTCCTGTGCTGAGTTCCCGGGTCTGTACACCTGATGTGCCCATTATGAGGAGTTCCCACCATCCCTGTGCTGAGTTCCCGGGTTTGTACACCTGATGTGCCCATTATGAGGGGTTTCCACCATCCCTGTGCTGAGTTCCCGGGTCTGTACACCTGATGTGCCCATTATGAGGGGTTCCCACCATCCCTGTGCTGAGTTCCCGGGTCTGTACACCTGATGTGCCCATTATGAGGGGTTTCCACCATCCCTGTGCTGAGTTCCTGGGTCTGTACACCTGATGTGCCCATTATGAGGGGTTTCCACCATTCCTGTGCTGAGTTCCCGGGTCTGTACACCTGATGTGCCCATTATGAGGAGTTCCCACCATCCCTGTGCTGAGTTCCCGGGTTTGTACACCTGATGTGCCCATTATGAGGGGTTTCCACCATCCCTGTGCTGAGTTCCCGGGTCTGTACACCTGATGTGCCCATTATGAGGAGTTCCCACTACTCTTACTGGAATTACTTTTATCTCTATTATGGAGAATGCAACCGGACGAGCTGGAATGCACAGAAGTGGGGGGTGGGGCATTTATTTATCGCCTTCACATTGCTCTCGACAATGGTCAGTTCTAATGTGCTTTTCCACCCCCCTGTGACCACAAAGCAGTAAGATAGGACAGCAGTTTCGAGACTGAATAACCGGTCAGTATAGCCTATCTGGGTAGAACAGATAGGCTATAATGGAACAGTCTACAGGTTCATGGCTGGGGACTATGAAGCAGCTTGCAGAACAGATAGGTTAGACTGGAACAGTCTATAGCAGAGAAACAACAGTCACCACTGGGACTTTAAATGAGGTGTTTATGATGATCAAAAGGTGAACAAATATAGGAGTAAAAAAGTTTATTGAATGGTAACAACATCATCCAACATAAGACATGAGCATGGGTGACAAATTCGTAATGTAGCATATAATCCTTTAAACATAGCCATAATAATGTAATAACACAAGTAATACAGATATACATGATACATCTCTAACCCAACGCGTTTCATGAGCTTTCCTCGCTTCATCAGGGGCTGATGTCTGTAAAAACAGATAAAGTATATATTAGAGTATAGGTTATGATTGGACAAGAGCAGGAAGCCTGAACTGATCATCCCATACTTACTTGTCAGACGACAGGCTTCAGAGGGTGATCCCAAACGGGGGTCGGCGGAGGGCATCTCCCCCAGGAGCTGAAGGGACGAAGAGCACAGCAAGGAGGACCGAGGCCAGACGCAGGGCAGGCATGGCAAAGATTTGGGAAAGAATGTGTAGACCCAAACTTCTCCCATAGATCTTGCAGGGTGTACGCACTGTATGGAATATATGAGTATAGGTATATGTATGTAAATCTGGAGTAGCTAGAGTAGAAATGTCCTGAGAGTATGAGGTAATATACATTGATACACAGGATTCAAAGGTGTCCTACAGACAAAGTCTGAGGTAACTAAAATAGCAGTATCATAAGAGTGTAAGATTATTTACTTGGTACAAGGTATCCAGAGGTGTCCTGCAGAGCATGGGGGAGAGGGTATGGAGTGGAGTGAAAGAAAGAAAAGTAGGAAAGTAGTGAAGAAGAAAAAGAGGGAGAGGTAAGGGAGTGGAAAAATGCAACAAAATAATGAAGAAGTGAAAACAGTCTATAGGTTCACAGCTGGGGACCATGAAGTTGTTTGTAGAACAGGTAGGCTAGACTGGAACAGTCTACAGGTTCATGGCTGGGGACCATGAAGCAGCTTGTAGAACAGATAGGCTAGACTGGAACAGTCTACAGGTTCATGGCTGGGGACAAAGAAGCAGCTTGTAGAACAGATAGGCTAGACTGGAACAGTCTACAGGTTCATGGCTGGGGACCATGAAGCAGCTTGTAGAACAGATAGGCTAGACTGGAACAGTCTACAGGTTCATGGCTGGGGATCATGAAGCAGCTTGTAGAACAGATAGGCTAGACTGGAACAGTCTACAGGTTCATGGCTGGGGTGGGGACCATGAAGCAGCTTGTAGAACAGATAGGCTAGACTGCAACAGTCTACAGGTTCATGGCTAGAGACCATGAAGCAGCTTATAGAACAGGTAGGCTAGACTGGAACAGTCTACAGGTTCATGGCTGGGGACCATGAAGCAGCTTGTAGAACAGATAGGCTAGACTGGAACAGTCTACAGGTTCATGGCTGGGGACAAAGAAGCAGCTTGTAGAACAGATAGGCTAGACTGGAACAGTCTACAGGTTCATGGCTGGGGACCATGAAGCAGCTTGTAGAACAGATAGGCTAGACTGGAACAGTCTACAGGTTCATGGCTGGGGATCATGAAGCAGCTTGTAGAACAGATAGGCTAGACTGGAACAGTCTACAGGTTCATGGCTGGGGTGGGGACCATGAAGCAGCTTGTAGAACAGATAGGCTAGACTGCAACAGTCTACAGGTTCATGGCTAGAGACCATGAAGCAGCTTATAGAACAGGTAGGCTAGACTGGAACAGTCTACAGGTTCATGGCTGGGGACCATGAAGCAGCTTGTAGAACAGATAGGCTAGACTGGAACAGTCTACAGGTTCATGGCTGGGGACAAAGAAGCAGCTTGTAGAACAGATAGGCTAGACTGGAACAGTCTACAGGTTCATGGCTGGGGACCATGAAGCAGCTTGTAGAACAGATAGGCTAGACTGGAACAGTCTACAGGTTCATGGCTGGGGATCATGAAGCAGCTTGTAGAACAGATAGGCTAGACTGGAACAGTCTACAGGTTCATGGCTGGGGTGGGGACCATGAAGCAGCTTGTAGAACAGATAGGCTAGACTGCAACAGTCTACAGGTTCATGGCTACAGACCATGAAGCAGCTTATAGAACAGGTAGGCTAGACTGGAACAGTCTACAGGTTCATGGCTGGGGACCATGAAGCAGCTTATAGAACAGGTAGGCTAGACTGGAACAGTCTACAGGTTCATGGCTGGGGACCATGAAGCAGCTTGTAGAACAGATAGGCTAGACTGGAACAGTCTACAGGTTCACGGCATGCGTGGGAGTGAAGTCACGTGGCCAGGGTCAGTCACAGAGCCGGCGTCCGCGGCCCCGGAAGGAAGAGGGGTAAACATGGATGCTTCCACCCGCAGGGAAAATCGCGGACGTCGCGGGCTTCATTTGCGATGCATACTAGACCATTATGCCTTTACTTTGCAGGGGAATAAAGAGGAAGTAAAACCCATCAGGGCTTACTTCTTCTTTAAGTTATTCACTTTGTTTTGTTGCATTCGTAACTAAATAAATTTTGTTTAGTTTGGTTTCTTTTATTCGTTTTCGACTGGATTTGAATTTTTCCAATAGATTCAAAGTATTTAAATCCAACAGTTATATTCTTTCCATTTTTTTTCTGTTCTAGTATAATTAAATCTTTTCTATTCTATTATATTCTTTTATTTTCTCTTCTATTCTTTTATTTTATTTTCTATTCTATTCGTTTATGTTGTATTCTATTCTATGCTGTTTTATTCTATTCTTTTTTTCTATTCTGTTTTATTCTATTCTCTTCATAAGTTGAATTTCCGAAGATGGCTATACTCTTTCTATTTTATTCTATTTTATATTATTTTCTATTCTATTCTTTTATTTTCTATTCTATTCTTTTTTGTTCTATTCTTTTGTTTTCTATTCAATACTAATTCTTTATTTTATATTTCATTGTATTGTTTTATTTTGTATTATATGTATTTGTACGATGTCCTGCCTTCATTTCCCCCGGCGTGCCTTCTGTCACCGCCTTGCCGCGCGATAGGCTGGGATTACGGCTGTACATAGTTGTGTTGTGTCTGATCTTAGTAATGACACGGCTCGATGACAGACGAGCACTTAAGATTTAAGGGACGGAGGTTTACACAAAAACATCGAATGACTTCTTCACAAGTCACTGACGAATCGACATAATCCCGGGACAAGGCAGGCGGGAGCCTGGGGATGGCGGTATGTGTCAGCCTTAAAGGAGAACTTCCATCTAGTATTCTACAGTATAAACTACCTGTAGCACTACCCCCGAAGGAGCCGCTATGAACAGGCCCCCCCCCCCAGCCCGGCCACATCTGAGACCTCGAAGACCGTCAGCCAACTCTAGCAGGACTGGCTCAAAGGGGCAGGAACCCCTGAGGCTGGGGGGCTCCTCCGGCAGGTCCAGACCAGGGCTACTCCAGGCCCCAGGCTATTTGTGCCCCCCTCCAGCCACCTACTGGGCACACATCCCCAGGGATTGGCTGAGGCACCATAAATATTCAGGCTGCTCATTTGACTTTCTCAGCCTTCGATGTTCTGGAAGCCTCCAGCATACAGGGAGAAACAATCAAACCAGGAACCTGTGGAACCCAGAACAGCCCAACGTAATCAATAGCTGCTCCAGCTCGCTCATCCATGCCTTTATGGACCTTGCTCTGTGCACTGGTGCGCAGTCATGTTGGAACAGAAAGAGGACATCCCCAAACTTTAATGGCGTCTTAGTCCGTAGGGTTCAATATTGAGTTGGCCCACCCTTTGCAGATATAACAGCTTCACCTCTTCTGGGAAGGCAGTCCACAAGGTTTAGGAGTGTGTCTATGGGAATGTTTGACCATTCTTCCAGAAGAGGATTTGTGAGGTCAGGCACTGATGTAGGGCGAGAAGGCCTGGCTCGCAGTCTCTGCTAAAATTCATCCCAAAGGTGTTCTATCGGGCTGAGGTCAGGACTCTGTGCAGGTCAGTCAAGTTCCTCCACCCCAAACTCGCTCATCTATGTCTTTATGGACCTTGCTTTGTGCACTGGTGCGCAGTCATTTTCAAACAGAAAAGGGTCCTCCCCAAACTGTTCCCACAAAGTTGGGAGCATGAAATTGTCCAAAATGTCTTGGTATGCTGACGTCTTAAGAGTTCCCTTCACTGGAACTAAAGAGCCAAACCCAACCCCTGAAAAACAACCCCACACCATAATCCCCCCTCCAGCAAATGGTTTGGACCACAAAGCAAGGTTCATAAAGACATGGATGAGTGAGCTTGGGGTGGAGGAACTTGACTGGCCTGACCTCACCCCGATAGAACACCTTTGCCAATTTCATGCTCCCAACTTTGTGGGAACAGTTTAGGGACGGCCCCTTCCCGTTCCAACATGACTGCTCACCAGTGCACAAAGCAAGGTCCATAAAGACATGGATGAGCGAGTTAAATTAGATTACGTTGAGGTCAGGACTCGCCAGTCAAGTTCCTCTACCCCAGCCTCGCTCATCCATGTCTTTATGGACCTTGCTCTGTGCACTGGTGAGCAGTCATGTTGGAACAGGAAGGGGCCGTCCCCAATGTAACATGAATGAATAACATTCAACCTCCTATAGAAATGTAAATCAGGAAAATACCACATTAGGGCCACTAGATGGAGCTGATGATCCCCGGGGAATCAATACTTATTTTCTAGGATCATCGGCTCCATCTAGTGGCCACAATGTGGTATTTTCATGATTCGTGCTTATTCTTAGAAATGATTCGCCTACTTGACCTATCTACTTCATATTAGTTTGTGTCATATGTAGAAGGTAAGTGCTGGTCCAGTGGTCAGTCATTTTTTTCTGATTCATTCTTTTCTTATGAATAAATAATATGCAACCTGGACAGCAAATAGTCCGGTAACATGAATGCATAACATTTAACCTCATATAGCAATGTGAATCAGGAAGATTGCATATTATGACCACTAGATGGAGCAGATGATCCTAGAAAATAAGTATTGATTTCCTAAGATCATCGGCTCCATCCAGTGGCCATAATATGGTATTTTCTTGATTCATTTTATTCCTAGATATGATTAACCTGCTTGACCTATCTACTGCATATCAGTTTTTGTCATATGTAAAAGGTGAATACTGGTCCAGTGGTCAGTATTTTTTTTTTTCAAATCACTCTTTTCTTATGAATGAAGAATATTTGACCTGGAGGGAAAATAGTCCAGTAACATGAATGCATAGAAATACGAATCAGGAAAATACCATATTATGACCATTAGATGGCGCCGATGACCTTAGGAAATCAATACTTATTTTCTAGGATCATCTGCTCCATCTAGTGGTCATAATACAGTATCTTCCTGTTTCACATTGCTATATGAGGTTAAATGTTATGCATTCATGTTACTGGACTATTTTCTGTCCAGGTTGAATATTATTTATTCATGAGAAAAGAATGAATCAGAAAAAAATACTGACCACGGATGAATCTAGAAAATAAGTATTGATTCCCAAGGGTCATCAGTGCCATCTAGTGGCCATAATGTGGTATTTTCTTCATTAACTTTATTCCTAGAAACGATTCGCCTGCTTGACCTATCTACTGCATATCAGTTTGTCCAGTGCTGAGTATTTTTCTGATTCGCTGGTCACTATTTTCGACCTCAGAAAGAAATGGGAATCATGAAAATACCGCATTATGACCACTAGATGGAGCTGGTGATCATAGGAAATAAGTATTGATTCCCTATAATCATCAGCTCCATCTAATGGCCATAATGTGGTATTCTCCGGATTCATGCTATTCTCAGAAATGATTAGTCTGTCCAGTGGTCAGTATTTGTTCTGATTCACTCTTTTCTTATGACTGAATAATATTCCACCTGGAGAGAAAATAGCCTAGTAACATGAATGCATAACATTCGACCTACTAAGGAGATGTAAATCAGGGAAAATGCCGCATCATGACCACTAGATGGAGGTGATGATCATAGGAAATAAGTATATATTCCTTATCAGCTGCATGTAGTGGCCATAATGCGGTATTTTCTTGATTCATCCTATTCCTAGAAACAATTAGCCTGCTTGATCTATCAACTGCATATCAGTTTGGGTCATAGGTAGAAAGTGAGTGCTGGTCCACTGCTCAGTATTTTGTTCTGATTTACTCTTTTCTTATGAATGAAGTATATTCGACCTGAAGAGGAAATAGTCTAGTAACATACACGCATAACATTCAACCTCATACAGAGATGTGAATTAGGAAAATACCGCATTATGACCACTAGATGGAGTTGAAGATCATAGGAAATAAGTATTGATTCCCTATAATCATCAGCTCCATCTAGTGGCCATAATGTGGTATTCTCCGGATTCATGCTATTCTCAGAAATGATTATTCTGTCCAGTGGTCAGTATTTGTTATGATTCACTCTTTTCTTATGACTGAATAATATTCTACCTGGAGAGAAAATAGTCTCGTAACATGAATGCATAATATTCGACCTCATAGGGAGATGTGAATCAGGAAAATACCACATTATGGCCACTAGATGGAGCTGACAATCAAAAGAAATAAGCATTGATTCCCTATAATCATCAGCTCCATCTAATAGCCATAATGCGGTATTTTCTTGATTCGTCCTATTCTTAGAAAGGATTAGCCTGCTTGACCTATCTACTGCATATCAGTTTGTGCCATAGGTAGAAAGTGAGTGCTGGTCCAGTTCACTCTTTTCTTATGAATGAAGAATATTCAACCTGGAGAGAAAATAGTCCAGTAACATGAATGCATAACATTCAACCTCCTTTAGAAATACGAATCAGGAAAAATACCATATTATGACCATTAGATGGAGCTGATGAATCTAGAAAATAAGTAATGATTCCCTGGGATCATCGGTGCCATCTAGTGGCCATAATGTGGTATTTTCTTAATTAACTTTATTCCTAGAAACGATCAGCTTGCTTGACCTTTCTACTGCATATCAGTTTGGGTCATAGGTAGAAGGTGAGCGCTGGTCCAGTGCTCAGTATTTTTTCTGATTGACTCTATTCTTATGAATGAAGTATATTCGACCTGGAGAGGAATTAGCCTAGTAACATTTGATTTTGCCCCATTCGCACAGAACGAATGTACGTACAGTTTCACAGGACGAATAGCTCTGAGTGGTGGAGTGGTGGTGTTTTGTTGTGTGATCTCTGTGGAGAGTCATCAATCACCCCGGACCTGCTAGACAGGATCCTGTCTGTCACTAGTCCCATCCCTGTCACCGGCTGCAGCATCAGGTGGGTGACAGCGGAGAGGTCTCCAGGGCGACATCAACACCCGGGCCGTCCCTCCCGCAGGTAGCAGGGCGTTTCCCCGGAGGGAGGATTTGGCAATGAGGAGCTGGATGGAGAGCCGGGCTCACATTACCTGCCGGAGACATCGGCACGCTTACCTGTAACTTTATCCGCGATCCGCGTCCTCGCGCCGCATCGTGTGACCGCAGGACAATGCTGAGCCCCTGAGCGCGCCGGAGGGACAGACAATGGGATGTGACAGCGAGATGGGATCAGCGAAGACGGGCGGATTGTACCCCGGGGACATCACTCAGCGCCGCGACATCCCGGTAAGTTATCGCTGCACGATCGATTTTTGGGATAGAAATATTATTTAATATCTGAATTGTATTGTAACTGTTCTGTCTGCTCTCATGTTGTAAAGCGCTGCGCAAACTGCTGGCACTATGTAAATGCTGTATAATAATAATAATAATAATATAAACCCTGTATAATAAAAAATAATAATAATATATAAATCCTGTATAATAAAAAAATAATAATAATACTATATAAATCCTGTATAATAATAATAATATAAATCCTGTATAATAAAAAATAATAATAATACTATATAAATCCTGTATAATAATATAAAAATCCTGTATAAAAATAATAATAATAATAATAATAGTATATAAATCCTGTATAATAATAATAATAATAATAATAATAATAATAATAATAATATATAAATCCTGTCTAATAATAATAATAATAATATAATGATGATAATAATAATAGTAATACATTGTTGCAAAATAAGTATCATAGGAAGAGAAAACGGCCCTCACACTACATCCCTGAATTGGGGTCACATTCATATATGACATCTGAAACACTTAACAAAGAAAACCCCAAATTTATAAATGGGGGGAGGGGGGGTTATTCACATACAGGCTCGGGTCCCTGTAGCTCGACACCTGACGCTACAAAAAGGATAGACCGGGGGGGGGGTCTCTAAACTTTGTAAACAAAGGACTAATTTAGGGTCCTTCAGACTTTAGGGGGAGGGAGGGGGGGGCTGGACAGTGGCCAGCGGGAGTAAAAAATGCTCTATCATTGATGTCAGTGGGAGGAATAGTGCCCCATCATTGGTATCAGTGGGAGGAATAGTGCCCCATCATTGGTATCAGTGGAAGGAATAGTGTCCCATGATTGGTATCAGTGGGAGGAATAGTGCCCCATCATTGATATCAGTGGGAGGAATAGTGTCCCATCATTGATATCAGTGGGAGGAATAGTGTCCCATCATTGGTATCAGTGGGAGGAATAGTGCCCCATCATTGGTGCCAGTGGGAGGAATAGTGCCCCATCATTGGTGCCAGTGGGAGGAATAGTGTCCCATCCCATCATTGATATCAGTGGGAGGAATAGTGCCCCATCATTGGCATCAGTGGGAGGAATAGTGCCCCATCATTGGCATCAGTGGGAGGAATAGTGCTCTATCATTGGTGTCAGTGGGAGGAATAGTGCCCCATCATTGGCATCTGTGGGAGGAATAGTGCCCCATCATTGGTGTCAGTGGGAGGAATAGTGCCCCATCATTGGTGTCAGTGGAAGGAATAGTGCCCCATTATTTGTGTTAGTGGGAGGAATAGTGCCCCATCATTGGTATCAGTAGGAGGAATAGTGTCCCATCATTGGTGTCAGTGGGAGGAATAGTGTCCCATCATTGGTGTCAGTGGGAGGAATAGTGTCCCATCATTGGTGTCAGTGGGAGGAATAGTGTCCCATCATTGGTGTCAGTGGGAGGAATAGTGTCCCATCATTGGTATCAGTGGGAGGAATAGTGTCCCATCATTGGTGTCAGTGGAAGGAATAGAGCCCCATCATTGGTGTCAGTGGGAGGAATTGTGCCCCATTGTTGGTGTCAGTGGGAGGAATGGTGCCCCATCATTGGTGTCAGTGGGAGGAATAGTGCCCCATCATTGGTGTCAGTGGGAGGAATAGTGCCCCATCATTGGTGTCAGTGGGAGGAATTGTGCCCCATTGTTGGTGTCAGTGGGAGGAATTGTGCCCCATTGTTGGTGTCAGTGGATGGAGTGTTGCCCCAAGGGGCAGATAAAAGAAAGCCAAGGGCCACAGTGTGGAGATCACTGCCATAGACTCTATAATAGGAATCCTGTAAATGTGTAAAACAAGGAGTTTGTACAGTTTTGTGTGCATTTTGATCCAATAAGATCCGTTCTTCTCCCGCTCTTCATTGGCTAAAACAAAAATGGGGAATACTTGAATTCTCATCTATACACTTTCTATACGCTGCTAAAACGCTCATTTACACATGTAAAAAATTGTTTAGATAAAAACGCCGGCGGTGACCTGAAAACCGCTCAGCAGACACCTGCACGCCGGAAACATTTGTTTCATTTCAGACGCATTCGCTCGTTGAGGAATTTCGTCATATTCCTGATGTTGAACTGATTCGCTTTCGGCATTTATTTCATATATTCGTCGGCCCGGAAGGATTACAAATATTTTAACAGTTTTTCCCGGGAAGATTGCTACATATTCAATATATATTATCAAATCGGACGGATTTTATATTTTCGGACGCTAGCCCCACCCACCCCGAAAAATGACATGAGCTGATTGGACAATATCGACTTAATGACTGGAACAAAATTCGGATCCATTCATTATCCAAATCTGAATTATGATATACATTCCAAAATTTATGTCCCCCCCTCCCACCGCCCTCTGCTGCTCCGCCCGGGTCTGCCGTCCCCCCGGGAGACCAGAGCGACCAGCTGGCACGTCCACCAGCTGGCCAGGGAACCTGAACAAAGCCAGAATCTGCTTTTTCAATCGTTTGGGGGGTTCTGAGCACTGACAGGCTGACCCCCCACCCCTACAACCTCTGCAGCAATGCTAACAGCACTCATACGTCTATTTCCCAAAGACAACCTCTGGATATGACGCTGAGCACGTGACCTCAACTTCTTTGGTGGACCATGGCGAGGCCTGTTCTGAGTGGAACCTGTCCTGTTATACCGCTGTATGGTCTTGGCCACCGTGCTGCAGCTCAGTTTCAGAGTCTTGGCAATCTTCTTATAGCCTAGGCCATCTTTATGTAGAGCAACAATTCTTTTTTTCAGATCCTCAGAGAGTTCTTTGCCATGAGGTGCCATGTTGAACTTCCAGTGACCAGTATGAGAGAGTGAGAGCGATAACACCAAATTTAACACACCTGCTCCCCATTCACACCTGAGACCTTGTAACACTAACGAGTCACATGACACCGGGGAGGGAAAATGGCAAATTGGGCCCAATTTGGACATTTTCACTTAGGGGTGTACTCGCTTTTGTTGCCAGCGGTTTAGACATTAATGGCTGTGTGTTGAGTTATTTTGAGGGGACAGCAAATTTACACTGTTATACAAGCTGTACACTCACTACTTTACATTGTAGACAAGTGTCATTTCTTCAGTGTTGTCACATGAAAGGATAGAAGAAAATATTTACACAAATGTGAGGGGTGTACTTACTTATGTGAGATATATATATATTAATATCACCTAATGACTGCAAAGAATGTATATACTGTATATTATCACGCCTTCATAGATCTGGTCTTAGGTAAGCCCCCCATAGGAAGAGTGAAGATCCCGGATGTAATAATGACATGAAGCTCCGTGTTCTGTTATTATGGATCCAAAATGTAACAAATCTCTCAATGTTACCCAATGACTGATACAATGTCATCATTTTCCAGTATTATTATCACCATCAATAGTATTTCTTAATACCGCACAGTGTCTGTACGGGAGGGACAGGAGGAAACGTTCTGCACAATATGGGAGATTTACTAAAACCGGAGCACACAGAATCTGGTGCAGCTCTACTTTGTAACCAATCAGCTTCTAGCTTAGTTTCTTCAATGAAGCTTTACCAATAAAACCTGGAAGCTGATTGGTTTCTATGCAGAGCTGCACCAGAATTTGCATTCTCCGGTTTTAGTAAATCCCACCAAATGTGTCACACCAGACGTCGGTCTCATGTACACAGGACGTCTGAAAACCTCTTCTGAGTGGTGGAACTGACAGCTAGTAAGCAACGTAAAAACATCGGCTTTGCAACTTTTACATGCCGTGTTTTATGAGCGTTTTCCTTAAAAAGCGTTTTTTCCAGATAACAGATTGTGCTGATCCGTATATCCTCCCAAATGCCCACAATGCTGGGGAAAAATCCCTCTCTCTGCATAGTTCAGAGGTCAGTAGTAAGTAATACACAAAGTAGTAAGTAATACACAGAGTGCAGGGGTCAGTAGTACGTAATACACAGAGTGCAGGGGTCAGTAGTAAGTAATACACAGAGTGCAGGGGTCAGTAGTACGTAATACACAGAGTGCAGGGGTCAGTAGTAAGTAATACACAGAATGCAGGGGTCAGTAGTAAGTAATACACAAAGTAGTAAGTAATACACAGAGTGCAGGGGTCAGTAGTACGTAATACACAGAGTGCAGGGGTCAGTAGTAAGTAATACACAGAGTGCTGGGGTCAGTAGTAAGTAATACACAGAGTGCAGGGGTCAGTAGTAAATAATACACAGAGTGCAGGGGTCAGTAGTAAGTAATACACAGAGTGCAGGGGTCAGTAGTAAATAATACACAGAGCGCAGGGGTCAGCAGTAAGTAATACACAGAGCGCAGGGATCAGTAGTGAGTAATACACAGAGTGCAGGGATCAGTAGTAAGTAATAAACAGAGTGCAGGGATCAGTAGTGAGTAATACACAGAGTGCAGGGATCAGTAGTAAGTAATACACAGAGTGCAGGGGTCAGTAGTAAGTAATACACAGAGTGCAGGGGTCAGTAGTAAGTAATACACAGAGTGCAGGGGACAGTAGTAAGTAATACACAAAGTAGTAAGTAATACACAGAGTGCAGGGGTCAGTAGTAAGTAATACACAGAGTGCAGGGATCAGTAGTGAGTAATAAACAGAGCGCAGGGGTTCGTAGTGAGTAATACACAGAGTGCAGGGATCAGTAGTAAGTAATACACAGAGTGCAGGGGACAGTAGTGAGTAATGCATAGAGTGCAGGGATCAGTAGTGAGTAATACACAGAGTGCAGGGATCAGTAGTAAGTAATACACAGAATGCAGGGGTCAGTAGTGAGTAATGCATAGAGTGCAGGGATCAGTAGTAAGTAATAAACAGAGCGCAGGGATCAGTAGTGAGTAATACACAGAGTGCAGGGATCAGTAGTGAGTAATAAACAGAGCGCAGGGGTCAGTAGTGAGTAATACACAGAGTGCAGGGATCAGTAGTAAGTAATACACAGAGTGCAGGGGTCAGTAGTAAGTAATACACAGAGTGCAGGGGACAGTAGTAAGTAATACACAAAGTAGTAAGTAATACACAGAGTGCAGGGGTCAGTAGTAAGTAATACACAGAGTGCAGGGATCAGTAGTGAGTAATAAACAGAGCGCAGGGGTCAGTAGTGAGTAATACACAGAGTGCAGGGATCAGTAGTAAGTAATACACAGAGTGCAGGGATCAGTAGTGAGTAATAAACAGAGCGCAGGGGTCAGTAGTGAGTAATACACAGAGTGCAGGGATCAGTAGTAAGTAATACACAGAGTGCAGGGGTCAGTAGTGAGTAATGCATAGAGTGCAGGGATCAGTAGTAAGTAATAAACAGAGCGCAGGGATCAGTAGTGAGTAATACACAGAGTGCAGGGGTCAGTAGTAAGTAATGCACAGAACTCATTGCTTTGTTTACACTCTGCCAGTCTGCAGTCTGCACTGAAGGGTATAGGGAGCAGTACACCACAGGATGGGGAGAAGAACAAAGAAGCAATCCTCCTTTATGGCTGCCGGCACTCAAGACACTGAATCAGATACATTTTCTTCCTCACCAGTGCAGACTGGCTAAATATATATATATATCGCTGTTTACATCAGTCTGAGCCTATGAAATCAGCCTCTCACAGGGAAAGAATGGTGATGGGGGATATTTTGGATATTTCTTGGTCTGTAAGTGTAATAATAGAAGTGGAGTGATCTCAGAGTACGATTGTCCTCTAAGGAGAAGACTATTATATAAGAAGCCAGCAGCACATCATCGTCTACAATTACATTGATCACATCTGGTGTGCGGAGGGTCAGGAATCCGGGACTATTACTGCTGAGATCACATGTCATGGAGATCCCCCATCAACTTTTATTAGTCTTCTAAATCTAAATGGTGGGAACCCCTCATAATGGGCACAGCGGGTGTACAGACCCAGGAACTCAGCACAGGGATGGTGGGAACCCCTCATAATGGGCACAGCGGGTGTACAGACCTGAGAACTCAGCACAGGGATGGTGGGAACCCCTCATAATGGGCACAGCGGGTGTACAGACCCAGGAACTCAGCACAGGGATGGTGGGAACCCCTCATAATGGGCACAGCGGGTGTACAGACCCGGGAACTCAGCACAGGGATGGTGGGAACCCCTCATAATGGGCACAGCAGGTGTACAGACCCGGCAAATCAGCACAGGGATGGTGGGAAGATTCACTTAGGGCCGATGCTACCACTAGGCAAACTAGGCAGCCGCCTAGGGCGCACTGCTGCCTAGGGCGCCCGGGCCCTGGTGTTCCTTCTCTCTGCAGCAAGCAACTAAGTCTCAGCATCAGCAGGCAGCCGCCGCTCCGTTCGCACATAGTGTCAGATGCGCAGCGAAGGACTGTGTCTGTGTCCTGACTCCCGAATGAATGGAAGCAAGCAAAGATTCATTGATGGACACTGGTGAGGCTGCATTTGATGGGCACTGGTGAGGCTGCATTGACGGACACTGGTGAGGCTGCATTGATGGACACTGGTGAGGCTGCATTGATGGGCGCTGGTGAGGCTGCATTGATGGGCGCTGGTGAGGCTGCATCGATGGGCGCTGGAAAGGCTGCATTGATGGGCGCTGGTGAGGCTGCATTGATGGACACTGGTGAGGCTGCATTGATGGGTGCTGGTGAGGCTGCATTGATGGACATTGGTGAGGCTGCATTGATCGACACTGGTGAGGCTGCATTAATGGGTGCTGGTGAGGCTGTATTGATGGACACTGGTGAGGCTGCATTGATGGACACTGGAGAGGCTGTATTGATGGGCGCTGGTGAGACTACATCGATGGGCGCTGGTGAGGCTGAATTGATGGGCGCTGGTGAGGCTGCATTGATGGGCTCTGGTGAGACTACATTGATGGGCGCTGGTGAGGCTGCATTGATGGGTGCTGGTGAGGCTGCCTTTGATGAGCGCTGGTGAGGCTGCATTGATGGACACTGGTGAGACTGCATTGATGGGCGCTGGTGAGGCTGCATTGATGGGCGCTGGTGAGGCTGCATTGATGGGCGCTGGTGAGGCTGCATTGATGGGCACTGGTGAGTCTGCATTTGATGGACACTGGTGGGCTGCCTTTGATGGGCACTTCATTAAAAAGGTTGGGGTATACCTGGGCAGAGCAAAGGGGGTGGAGTCAGGGGTGGAGCAAGGGGGGGGGTGGCAAAATGAGGATTCGCCTAGGGTGTCAAAAATCCTTGCACCAGCCCTGGGTTCACCCCTCTATTTGTGCTGATGACCATTATCAATGAGACGGTCGGTGGAATGGAGGGGGTGACAAATCCCTTTAACCCTTTCAGTTCTCTGTGTACTAAATGCCGTGTATTTGGGAACTTGCTCTTCTCTGTCTCAGTATATTTGGAGTCACCCATTTACTTAAAAGAGTTTAAAAAGAAGAGCGCCCCTCTGTTCCGGGGAAAGAGCCGCGTCCCAGCAGAGCGGCGCCATAGGCCGATGCCCGTCCTGCCAGTGCGGTGTATGCGGGGCGCTGTGTTGTTCTGGTGACGGAGATCAGTTAGTGTGTCCGTTTATCCCGCAGCCATTGAAGTGTTGCAGTCTATTGTGTCTGGCAGGTGGCTGATTGACATCCTGTAATGAGATCTGACCTCCGCTCTGTAAACAATGCTATTGTTTAGTGTTACTAAGAGAACCATCCAGAGGGTGAAACACAGCCTGGAGCGGACAGCCAATGGCCCGCTATGTTAACCCTTCATACAACGGCACAATCAGAGCTTCTGGTCAGGAGGGGTTTAACCACTTCAATACCGGGCACCTTCACCCCCTTCCTGCCCAGGACAATTTTCAGCTTTCAGCGCTGTCACACTTTGAATGACAATTGTGCGGTCATACAACACTCTACACAAATGACATTTTTATCATTTTTCCCCCACAAATAGAGCTTGGTGGTATATGATCACCACTGGGGTATTTATTTTTTGCGCTACAAATGAAAAAAAACGAAAAGCTTTTCTTTGTTTCTGTTACAAAACGTTATAAATAAGTAAGTTTTCTCACTGATGAGGCTGCACTGACGGGCACTGATGAGGCAGTACTGATTGGCACTGATGAGGAGGCACCGATGGGCACTGATAATGTGGCACTTATATGCAGCACTGATGGGCACTGATGGGCGGCACAGATAAGCCACACAGATGGGCACTGAAAGGTGGCACTGATATGCAGCACTGATGGACAATGATAGGTGGCACTGATGGGCAATGATAGGTGGCACTGATGGTCACTCATAGGTGGCACTGATAGGCAATCATAGGTGGCACTGGTGGGCACTTATAGGTGGCACTGATGGGTGGCACTGATAGGCAGCACTCATCAGGATGCACTGGCAGGCATCACTGATGGGCACACCGTGCCATTCCTAATAGGCACTGATTGGCACTGATTGGCATTACTGGTGGGCTCTAGTGGGCATACCTGGTGGCCTGCAGTGGGCATCCCTGGTGGTCTCCAGTGGGCATGCACGATGGGTTTGCACTGATAATCAATGTGCGGAATATGAACGCAGACCCCCACCTGTCAGCACTAGCAGCTTATCCTGCTGGATGTCATATAACGTCCAGTCAGGATAATACAACCACTTTGCGCCCATCATTTTTCTATATAGTGGGCTGAAAGTGGTTAAAGGAGAATTAAAGGCAAACCTTTTTTTTTTTTTTCATTGTAGATTAAGAGAGTAAGATAGGGTTATAACCCCTGTCAGGATTTTTTTATGTGTCCCATTGGATAAACTTCCTCTCACTTCCTGTCCCATAGCAGGAAACAGGAAGTGAGCGGAAATCCCTCCAAGGTGAGGGAAATCCCTGGTTGTCACCAAAACTAGTGTCCCCACTGGAGGATTTCCCCTCTACCAACCCAAAATGTAGGATTTTCTTTTGCTTTCATAAACAGGACAAATAGAGAGGATGAATCTCTCTAACAAAGACATAGACCACAATAAAAACTTGACAGGGGGTCTAATCCTTCTCCGTCTCATCTAAAATAAAATAAAAAAAAGGTTTTGGTCCAAGAAGCAGGTAACATGGTAAATGTTACTAGAAGAACATCCATTTATTAGTAAACAAAAGAGATAAAAATCCAGTGAAGGATCTAACACATTTCAGCTTCCTTCACTGCATTCTTATCTTCTTTTTTCCTAATAATTGGATGTTCTTTTAGCAGCATTTCCAGTTTTGCGGCTTCTTCCTTGAACTATGACTATTGTGAGTCTGCAGAAGAGGAAAGTCTTATTAGTGCCAACGATTCCTCCTCCTCTGATTGGGTTCTGGAGGTTACGTTACGTTGTATCTCACTGGTTGGGAATCCAAATGCCACAGAAAAGTCCTTCAAAGACCACCAAAGACATTTGTAACTTTCCAGGAATCGCTACTTCCATCAAATCGAAATATTATAAGATTCAGAGCATTCAGAAATATCATTACATTGTATCAGAACTTCATTCAGATTCGGGATTCGGCTGGATCTCAAATCAAATCCAAGAGATTTATTTATATAATTGTAAAACAAACATTATTGAGTATCCTCTGTACACAATGCCGGATGAACCCCCCGCTCATTTCTCATGTAACAGAGTCGGGGGTCTCCAAACTACGGCCTGCAGGACAAATGCAAGATAGTATGCAGTCCTCTAATGTAAGGAGGACTCACATGTAAAGTGGACCCCAATGGGGACTTTGATTTAATGGAGCTCTGATGGGGATTCTGATGTAAGGGGGCCTCCTATGTAAGGGGGACTTTGATGGGGACCCTGATGTAAAAGGGACTTTGATGGGGACCCTGATGTAAAAGGGACTTTGATGGGGACCCTGATGTAAAAGGGACTTTGATGGGGACCCTGATGTAAAAGGGACTTTGATGGGGACCCTGATGTAAAAGGGACTTTGATGGGGACCCTGATGTAAAAGGGACTTTGATGGGGACCCTGATGTAAGGGGGACTTTGATGGGGACCCTGATGTAAGGGGGACTTTGATGGGGACCCTGATGTAAGGGGGACTTTGAAGGGGACCCTGATGTAAGGGGGACTTTGATGGGGACCCTGATGTAAGGGGGACTTTGATGGGGACCCTGATGTAAGGGGGACTTTGATGGGGACCCTGATGTAAGGGGGACTTTGATGGGGACCCTGATGTAAGGGGGACTTTGAAGGGGACCCTGATGTAAGGGGGACTTTGAAGGGGACCCTGATGTAAGGGGGACTTTGAAGGGGACCCTGATGTAAGGGGGACTTTGATAGGGACCCTGATGTAAGGGGGACTTTGATGGGGACTCTAATGTAGGAGGGTAGTCTGATAGGGGGCTCTTATGTTAAGGGGGACTCTGATGGGGACTCTCGTGTAAGGGGGGGCCCAATGGGAAATCTGATGTAATGGGGCTGTGATGTTGATTCTGATGTAGGTGGGACCCTAATGTCAGGGTCAGAGGGGGACAGTGGTGTAAGAGGGGGACTCTGATGGGGACTCTGATGTAAGGTGGATCACAATGAAGACTCTGATGTAAGGGGGATGCTAATTTAAGGGGGGACTCTGATATGAGGGGGACACCGATGTAAGAGGGACTTTGATGTAAGAGGGGACTCTGATGGTGTCTCATATGTAAGGGGCAACACTGATGGTAACTCACATGTAAGGGGGATTCTGATAAGGACTCTCATGTAAAGGGGGGGGGGGCTTTGATGTAAGGGGAACCCCCAGATGTAAGGGAGGACTTTGATGGGGACCCTGATGTAAGAGGGACTCTGGTGTAAGGGTGGACTCTGATGGGGACTTTCTTATAAGGGTGGACTCTGATGGGGACTTTCTTATAAGGGGGGACTCTGGTGTAAGGAGGACTTTGATGGGGACTCTGATGTAAAGGAGGGGCTCAAGTTTAAATTTGGTGCATTCATTTATAAGACATATTTTCTCCAGCCTGTGAAAATTTGTAGAATGTATGATTTGCCCTCCTTACTGGAAAGTCTGGAGATCCTTAAAATAGAGGAAACTCCAAGCCAACGTTACATTCAGTGAGGAGAGCTCTGAAAGCTGATTGGAGGGAAGGGAACCCCCCCTCCCCATCCCCTGTCCCCATAGCACACAGAAACCAGGGCTGGTGCAAGGATTTTTGACACCCTAGGCCAGGGGTCTTCAAACTGCGGCCTTCCAGTTGTTCAGGAACTACAATTCCCATCATGCCTAGTCATGTCTGTGAATGTCAGAGTTTTACAATGCCTCATGGGACGTGTAGTCCTGCAACAGCTGGAGGGCCGTAGTTTGAGGATCCCTGCCCTAGGCGAAACCTCATTTTGCCGCCCTTGGGCTCCGCCCCTGACTCCACCCCCTTTGCCCTGCCCTTGTATACCCCACCTTTTTAATGAAGCACCCATCAAATGCAGCCCACCAGGGCCCATCAATGCAGCCTACCAGTGCCCAGCACACAGACACAGTCCTCCGCCGCCGCTGCACCTCTGACACAATGCGCAAAAGGAGCGGCGGCTGCCTGCTGATGCTGAGACTTAGTTGCTTGCTGCAGAGAGAGGACAGTAGAAACATCAGTGGCCGTGCGCCCCCAGGCAGCTGCCTAGTTTGCCTAATGGTAGCACCGGCCCTGACAGGAACAGAGCTGAGTTGTCAATCACAGGCTGTGTGCTGGAGCTCCTCCCCTGTCACCTTTTTTTCTCTTGGTGTCAGAAGTGACTCATGCTGATAGCAGAGGAAGGAGGTAGCAGACAGAAATGACACTTAGTGCTCTGGAGTGAGACAAGTACACACTAAAGAGGGATATGCTTTGTTTATATTTCATGTCTGAGGTCTACTTTAAGTTATGTGCATTTCAAGACGCTATCTATATTATCCTGCTGGCCCCTCCCACCAGCCATGATCTGCCTGCATTGCATAGAGAAGCACAAAGACAATGATAGGCTGCACTAATGGCAGTGATAGGCAACACTGATGGGCACTGATAGGTGGCACTGATGGCAGTAATAGGCAGCACTGATGGGCACTGATAGGTGACACTGATGGCAGTGATAGGCGGCACTGATGGGCACTGATAGGCGGCACTGATGGCAGTGATAGGCATTACTGATAGGCAGCACTGAGAGGCTCTGACAGGCAGCACTGATAGACAGCACTTACAGGCAGCACTGATGGGCACTGATAGGAGGCACTGGTTGGCACTGATAGGCAGCACTGAGAGGCTCTGACAGGCAGCACTGATGGGCACTGATAGGAGGCACTGATGGGCACTGATAGGAGGCACTGATGGGCACTGATAGGAGGCCTGATGGGCACTGATAGGAGGCACTGAGAGGCTCTTACAGGCAGCACTGATGGGCACTGATAGGAGGCACTGATGGGCACTGATAGGAGGCACTGACGGGCACTATTGGGAATGCACTGATAATCAGGACACTGTCAGCATGAGGCGAGGATCTGTGATCAGCAGTCTCCAAAGGTCTCAGTGATCACAGATCACTGCCGATGCGTGCCGCAGGGGGTGCGCGAGAAGGGCAATGTGTGACCGTGTTGTAGCCGTCATTCGGTCATGAAGAGCTTAACATGGGGGTGGAGGCGTTCTGTAGTTCACAGCAAAAAGCTGAAAACAATGTAACTGATAGGAGTGCAGCACAGGCAGAGAGCACAGGAAGTCATCAGCTCATAGGATTTCTGGCAGGATCAACAGGTATTTTTTTTTTGCTCTCATTGAAGAGATATAATGAAACGTTTCCAATGGGAGATTTAGCAGATGAGAGACGTTCGTTGTTGGGGATTACGTGTCCTTTCAGCTCACACAACTTGATGTCTGGTATGTAAAGCGGCACAAGTCTTATAAATCCCCATAGATGAGGGGGGTGGCCGCAGATCTGCAGGCGGGGGGGGGGGGGGGGGTGAATGATTAAAGCTCAGCGTTCTTGGTGGAGCCTGGACAGGTTTGAGATGACAGGTTCATTAATGTGGCCCCTCGGTGGGTGTCCGGGGGTCGCGCCACGTAATGAAGCCGCATTGTCTGCACATGTGACGTGTCTCTGAGTTACATGTGACGCCGCCTCTGGCATCTCCTGCTGGGACTTCTATCGGCTCGAAGGAAGATGCCAAAACCAGGGAGGCCGGCAGGACCCGTCCCCTACACTCCTGGATACTCCGGAATACTACTCGGCCATGCAGACCAGCCAAGGACAGGAGGTAAGAGAGACAACCCAGAGCTGATATCACCCAGATTCATCTGTGAATTGCTCAGATAACCCCTTCGCCCCTAAGGGTAAAACAAATCATAATGCCTAAGCACAATTTTGCAACTTTGATAGGAGTTAGTAAAACCGTACATATCGTCACAACTACTAATGTGCATCCAGGTGGATTATACCGCTTTTTTTTTCAGGACAAATTGGGTAACCATAACCTCCCACCAAAGAACAACCCACAACAGATTCTCCTGCTGCAGACGATCGCAGCGATGGCACATATGTATATGTTAGTTGTTGTTTGGACCCGTAGTACAGCCCAGAAACAACAGTGCACATTTTACTTTCTTTTTTTTTGTCCTACCTAAAACACGCTGAGACTGACTCTGAATTAAAAAAATGTTTAAAAAAATTCTGCCCAAAGTATACTGACCCTGACCTTTGACCCTGACCTTGACTCAAAAACTAACCCTGGCACTGGCTTGGCTCAAACCTTGATCTAGATATTTTTTCTTTATTTTTTATTATTTTTTATTATTATTATTATTATTATTATTATTATTTTTTACACACACATTTTTTTTTCTCTCTGCAAAGAGAGAGAGAGGGATACAATGTATCTTTCCTCTCCATTCACAGAGAGAGAGGAACAAAGGGGTGGGCTTTACAGTGACTGATCAGCCAATCAGAGGCTACCACAGCGATCAGGTGACCCAGATTCAGGATTTCCGGATCCCGATCGTTAATACGGGGCCCCGGGCTCTCGGTGAGATCCCGGTCTCTGTGCAGGGAGTGTGTTGTGCGCCGCGCTCCCAGCACAAAGGGAAATATATATATATCTACATATATGCAGCCCCACGTAAAAAAAAAAGTCCAGCCCAGTGGGGCCGCATATATGTATTATGTCAGCGTCAAAGGGGTTAAAAATGAATTCCGGGATAAGCAAATATAATCTAAATACATTCTTCATGTGTATTCTTATATCTCGGTGCGCTTTGTACATTTATTCCAGATCTGTGCAGTAATCCAGTGTGTAATAAAGACCGCTTGCTGCTGCACTCTCTCCTTGTGCAGGATGACTGGTCTTGTCTCCGCCCCCTCCTGTATTTTTCTGCAGGCAGCCTGTAGAGGGTGGAGCCTGCTAGGTCTCCTCCCACAGCTCTGCTCTCACCCCTTGTGCCAGGTGACTAGTCTCATCTCCACCCCCTCTGGTAGATTTGCGTAGTGGGTGGAGCCAGCTTGTCCCCTCCCACAGCTCTGCTCTCTCTCCTTGTGCAGGGGGACTGGTCTGGTCTCCGCCCCCTCCTGTAGTTTTCTACAGGCAGCCTGTAGTGGGTGGAGCCTGCTGTGTCCCCTCCCACAGCTCTGCTCTCTCTCCTTGTGCAGGGGGACTGGTCTTGTCTCCACCCCCTCCTGTAGTTTTCTACAGGCAGCCTATAGTGGGTGGAGCCTGCTGTGTCCCCTCCCACAGCTCTGCTCTCCTTCCTTGTGCAGGATGACTGGTCTGGTCTCCGCCCTCTCCTGTAATTTTCTGCAGGCAGCCTGTAGAGTGTGGGGCCTGCTAGGCCACTCCCACAGCTCTGCTCTCTCTTCTTGTGCCGGATGACTGGTCTCGTCTCCGCCCCCTTTTTTTTTGTAGTGGGTGGAGCCTGCTTGTCCCCTCCCACAGCTCTGCTCTCTCTCCTTGTGCCGGATGACTGGTCTCGTCTCCGCCCCCTTTTTTTTTGTAGTGGGTGGAGCCTGCTTGTCCCCTCTCACAGCTCTGCTCTCTCTTCTTGTGCAGGGTGACTGGTCTCATCTCCGCCCCCTCTTGTAGTTTTCTACAGGCAGCCTGTAGCAGGTGGAGCCTTCTGGGCCCCTCCCACAGCTCTGCTCTTTCACATTGTGCAGGGGGACTGGTCTCATCTCCGCCCCCTCCTGTAGTTTTCTACAGGCAGCCTGTAGTGGGTGGGGCCTGCTTGTCCCCTCCCACAGCTCTGCTCTCTCTCCTTGTGCAGGGCGACTGGTCTTGTCTCCACCCCCTCCTGTAGTTTTTTGCAGGTACTCTGCAGTGGGTGGAGCCTGCTGTGCCCCTCCCACAGCTCTGCTCCCTCTTGTTGTCCAGGATGACGGTACAGTGATGATGTCACTGCTACTTTTACAAGGTAATATCTGAGTTTGCAAAGGCATTTGATAAACACAAAGTGGATCTGTATCATTTCTGGCTATTAAGGAATTATTTAGAAAGGAAGTTTTTGTGTCAAGGGTTTCGGCTTTAAAACATTTATGAGATTTTGGTGATTTTTTTGGGGATGGCACATTCCTTATAGCTGCAACAGAGAGAGAATGTTGATGGAGAAGAGAGGTGAGGAGGAGCTCACAGGAGTGGTTCCCCTGATTTCAGCATCCAATACAAAGCAAATGTTAGTAGTAGTAGTCCCGAATAGTCCTACATCTTCCACCGCTGCTTCCCCCATAGATGTAGTCAGTGAGGCTTGATCTGCTTAGCTTCATCTTGATGGCTTAGTATTCCAATACAAAATCCCAACAACAGCTTCCCGCTGGGAGCATTTAGATTACTGCCCTGTTACCCATGTGCCCCTGTTACCCATGTGCCCCTGTTACCCATGTGCCCCTGTTACCCATGTGCCCCCGCACTGGCGAGCCAAGCTGGCATCAACTCCCATGTGACAACCGAAGTCACCACACTCGCTCCAACGCTGGGGAACTCCAGTGGCCACCTTGATAGATTCACCAGCCACCCAATGCAATGCCAGTCTTATACTAGGCTAAGGATCATCTAAGTGGCTAAACTGGGAAATTCCCCCGGGCACATCTGTACCCTACCCTACTGGAAATGTATATGGGGAACTGGAAGAGGGGGGATTTTTATGGTGCCGCAGATATAACAACCACTTGATAAAAAAATATGAAACATTTTATTGATCACAAAAACATAAAAGGGAGTAAACAAATGTTGACTCTCCTATACAGACAAACATATAAAATTATCACAGCATGATAACAAACAATGTAATGCATAAGGAGCTTGAGTGTCAGCACTGGGCTCAGCCCTTCCTTCTCAGAGCTGGCCGCTCAGCTGTCGGCTAATTGCCAGCTCCTATCTCTCCACAGTTACTCAGCTGTTGATGATATCCTGCTTGTCAGTCCTGCCTACTTAAGCCGTCCAGCCCAGAGGATCTCTGCCTTCGCCTTAGTCAACATCACAGAGACGCTCTCCTGCGTTCCTGTTAAAAGACTTTCTTGGCTGACATCCCTTCTGGCTCCAGATCTTGCTTGCTGTTTTACTATGCTCATCTCCGGCTCCCTGACGTTTGGCTTGTCTGACTATCCGTTCCGATTTCCAAACTCTGGCTATGTTTTGACTAAGTTTTGTTCTATTTTACTTTTATTATTAAACAAGTGTGATTTAACTGTACTTCTGTCTCGGTCTGATTTTGTGGTTTCTGACATTGATAAAGCTATATAAATGCCTGTTTTCTCAACATGTTTCGCTAATTGCTTCTTCAGGAGCTGTAAGGCAATATATCGGCTGCAAGAAAATACAAAAAGCTAAATATACGTTTATCAAACAACAACAATTTAATATAATTTATAATATACAGATAAACTCTAATAAAAGAGAAATTAGACACTTGCATAAATGCATAATACATAGGGCATACGACATCTTAATGTAGCAGAGTCTTTAACCTCTTCCAGTCTAATGAGAACCTTTTAAGGCCACAAACCGCTGACATCCTTCAATATGCAGTGGGTTGTGAGGCATAGTGGGTGCAAAGGTGGTAATAGTCATTGGGCGCCAGACACTTCTTGGATGCAAAAGAGGTTTTGTTTCTTTTAACGGTCCTTTTATATTTTGCAAGGGAAAGAGGGTTAGGGCCAGGACACTCTTAAGTAGTTGCAATATCAATAGGCAGACACAGAGGCTTCAATAGGAGGACAGCCGTAGAGGGAAAGACCCCAGCAAGGTGTCACTTCTGCATGTGCAGGTTTGCTGTTCCCCTATGGCTACAGTATTTAACAGTTCTTAATTCAAATGTAACAGTTCTCTCAGCTTTACTACAACTTCTACTTGTAGTTCTTTAGCCCTTTGAGCTCCTGGTCTCTCACTGGACCCCCTGATTCACTGACTCTAAATCCCGTGAGCTCCTCCAGGCTTTTGTGGTGGTATCTCCCTCAAGCGTCACCCACGCTTCCCTGCTGGGTCCCTAGCTTGGCACTTTGGATACCTTCAAGCTTCATCCCTGCTGACCGTCTCAGTCCCGAGCTTGACACACAAGGCTGCTCTGCAAGTGTCTCCTCCACTGGTTGGGTCCCTGACTTGATCAACACCTGAAGTTTACCGATTCTCCACCGTGCCGTTCGGTGAGAACACTGCTCCGGTACTTGCTTCAAACTCTTTTTGATAGATAAAACGTGCTTGCAAAGCCTGGAGGAGCTCACGGGATTTAGAGTCAGTGAATCAGGGGGTCCAGTGAGAGACCAGGAGCTCAACAGCACTCACTGTGGTCCCTGGTAACAAGGTGGTCATCCCCTTAGTGCCGACAGCTTCCCTTCTACCTCCGACCACGACAGGTTCTCCGGCCAGCAGAACCGTCACTTCTGGCTGGACTGCAAGCCACAGTCCCAACCCTACGCTGCCCTCTTACTTCTGGATAGGCCCTCACACAGCCTGGCAGCCAAATGCCCCTGGAATAGGCCCAATCTCCGGCCTAGCAACCCGGGGCAGACGACACCCGGCCACCCAGAGGGCAGTCTGGGTGGCACAGAACACAGATCACCTGACTCCACCCAAATATATAGGCTCTCCCAGCAGACCAAGGGATCCAAGAAAACCCCTGCCCATTGGCTGAGATACCCCATAAACCCATAACCCGAACTTAAGTTGTCCTTCTCATATCTAGTACCACCAAGTGCCTGGGCTACCTAGTAGTAGAAGAGAAAAGTACAACAAGGCCAAACTTAGGGAGAAATCAATGGATCTCTAACAATTTAACTATGGTAGCTACCCCCCGACAAGGAATTTGGTGAGGAGCTCCCTGACTAACCCCCAGGGAGCGCTAAACTAATTAATGAGCTATGGCGGTAGTGGAACTCACATACAGTAATGCATAGCTCCCAACCGTCCCTGATTTCGAGGGACTGTCCCTGATTTGGAGCAATGGCCCTCTGTCCCTCATTGGTCCTCATTCGTCCCTCATTTTGGTCTGATCTATACAGCTGTATATAAAATGCACTTTTTATCTATCAAAAAGAGTTTTCCAGCGCTAAACCTTTCATCTGATTTCTAAATGGCTGCATTTGGAAATTCCAAAAACCAATATAAAGGAATAGTAGTGATAAAAAAAAGCACTTGTGGGTTTAACCAATCTTTTTTTTTGTACAATTCTCCTTTAAGGGGGCGTGGCAATGGGTGTGTCCTATGCCTGCCTACTTTTGCTGATGGGTGTCCCTTATTCCCATCTCAAAAAGAGTAATGTGCAGTAATGGTGAAACTCACCTATCATGTATATGATAAATAAATTGATCAGAGTCCTGTTTGTTCAGAAAAGGGGAGCAGAGAGGGGAGCATGCTGTCCACGTTAGACTTGTTCTATTATGCATTTTAGAAGTGTCTAATTTTTCTCTTTTATTAGAGTTTATCTATATATTATAAATTATAATAAATTGTCGTTGTTGTTTGATATCTTATATTTTGTTTTTTGTATTTTCTTGTAGCTAATATATTGCCTTACAGCGAGTCCTGAAGAAGCAATTAGCGAAACATGTTGAGCCAACAGGCATTTATATAGCTTTATCAAGCTCTTTATGCATTATATTGTTTGTTATCATGCTGTGATCATTTTATATGTTTGTCTGTATATGACAGTCATTTGTTTACTCCCTTTTTATATTTTTGCGATCAATAAAATGTTTCATATTTTTTTATCAAATGGTTGTTATATCTGTGTCTTCACATACATTTCTAAATAGGGATGAGGGGGCCTTTGATCTCCTGAATTAGTGGGACTATTTCGCTACCCTACTGGAGTCAAAGATGGCACAATACCGAGGTCTACTGATCCACCGATTCCACGTGTCCTGTAACAATTACCGAAAAATTTGCGGTATTGCGCCATCTTTCAGTCCTACCACTTGTACCACCAGAGCCCTGAAGAAGGGAGTTTGGCCCTGAAAACACATTGGTGGTTTTATGTTATTCCTTTAGCGAACTGATATCATTATTAAAATATTTTGACCCCTCAGACAGTAAATACCGTACGTGGGTTGGAAATTCTGGGCTTCCTTTTTAATAGGATATCTCATTTTGTTGAGGGCGGCCTCGCTGGAGCCGCTGTGCCCTGTTATATTCTGACTGATTGAGGCCTCAGTCACACAGGGGCAGATTTTACCATCCTCTGAAAAGCGAAGGTGGATCACACACACCTATTTTTTCGATCGCCGGTGGCAATGTTTACTATCCCAATGGGGATTTTACACTGAACTATTGCACTGCAACCGCCATTGCCCTGTTTGGCACGTGGTTGCGGCACGGTCACCTCTATGGGTGAGTTTGACAAGCGATGCCGCCTCTCAAACTGGACATGCCAGCATGCAGCACCATGAAGCTTTACGGATGAGGCAATGTAATTCCGCCTCCCTGGCCGCTATATTAATTTTTAGGTTAGTAGTCGGGGTTGGTAAAAACTAGGGATGCACCGATACAATTTTATCTACAACGAGTACGAGTACCGATACTTCTTTTTTTTTAGTACTCTCCGATACCAATTACCAATACCTACCGCAACTGTTTGGTTTTCACTTCAGCTGTCAGCGATGGTACAAAGCATTGAAAAGTTATTTACAAATGAAATAAATCTTTTTTTTTTTTTAATTTAGCGCTTTTTTACTGTAAGAGCGGCAAGGATGTGGAATTCCCTTCCACAGGCGGTGGTCTCAGCGGGGAGCATTGATAGCTTCAAGAAACTATTAGATAATCACCTGAATGACCGCAACATACAGGGATATACAATGTAATACTGACACATAATCACACACATAGGTTGGACTTGATGGACTTGTGTCTTTTTTCAACCTCACCTACTATGTAACTATGTAACTATGTAAGCTTTTTTAATGTGAAATGTGTAAATATATGTTAATATATATGTGTAAAAATATTCACTAACAAAGTAAACAAAAAAACAAAAAAAGTTTTAATTGTTTATGGTTTATAAAATAGACATGAACAAAAAAAAAAAGCGCAGGAAAATAATAATTAAATGGAGGAGAATAGGGAGCTAATTAAGGCTGATTAGAGTAAATGAAGGGTTTATAAGGGATTAACCTCCCTGGCGGTATGATTCTTTCGGATTTTAGGTGCTGAAAGCGGTACAATTATTTTGCATGGAAATTTGGCATTTTATATTGTAGGGCTGTAATTCTTAACAATAACACACTTAAATCTGTCCAAACCAGAGTCTAGTAGATATCCCGGGTATGATAAAGTTTGAAACACAAAAACATAAATTATAATATAATAAATAAAAATAAATAATTTAAAAAATATATAAATAAATAAATAATAAAATAAATTTCCCCATGATTCACTATCGTCCAATTCTGCAAGTGTTCTAATTTACTATCGCTGTTTTCTAGCTGGTCTAAAGCCACTTTTGATGTAAAGGGACACTTTTTGATTGCTATGGACAATCTCCAGTTTCCAGGCAGAAAGAACAGTATATATAACATAAAACTGCATGCAGGGCATAGGACAAAGCACTGGGGACAAAAGAGATGTGAAATCATTTCATACAGTACTGTAATCTGTAAGATTACAGTACTGTATGTGTTATGATTTTTACAATTTTTTGAATTTGCCGCCAGGCTCCGCCCCCGTGCGTCGCGACGCTCGCAGGGAACGGAGCCTGGCAAGGAGAGGCTTCGGAGGAGGACGGAGCCCACGGACACAGCGGGGGACATCGCAGGATCCCGGGGACAAGGTAAGTAACGCCGCCCCAGGATCCTGCGATGTAATCCCGAGTGTGGCTCGGGGTTACCACTAATGGTCCTGAATTTTAACCCCGAGCCACACTCGGGAAAACCGCCAGGGAGGCTAAACAGAGGAACATTTGTTCATCCCTTTGATCTGCAGATGAAGAAACAGAAATATACAAAAAGAAACAATGTTTCTTTTTACTTTAGTGTTTCAGGGCTGAACAATGTTGGTAATAAACATTGCCGGTTGCTTTTTTTTTTTGACAGCTCCAATTACCGGACTTCTTTAACACAGGAGAGACCCACCGAAAGCTCAAAGAACTGAGCCGGAAAGTATCGGTTTCAGGATATCGGTGCATTTGCACGAGTACCGATACCAATGTACACCAATACCGATACTACTATCGGTGAAAACCTAGTTTTTACTAGGGTTGCACCAATACAAGTATTGGTATCGGTATCAGTGCCGATACCGAGTATTTGCACAGGTATCGGTACTCATGCAAATGCACCGATACCTGAAACCGATACTTTCAGTCTCGGCCCTTATCGAGTACCGATACCTGTGAAAATACTCAGTGGGGGTCTCCCCTGTGTTAAAGAAGTCCGGTAATTGGAGCTGTCAAAAAAAAAAGCAGCCGGCAATGTTTATTAACATTGCTCAGCCCTGAAACACTAAAATAAAAAGAAACATTGTTTCTTTTTGTATATTTCTGTTTCTTCATCTGCAGATCAAAGGGATGAACAAATGTTCCTCTGTTTAACCCCTTATAAACCCTTCATTTACTCTAATCAGCCTTAATTAACTCCCTATTCTCCTCCATTTAATTATTATTTTCTTGCTTTTTTTTCTTTTGTTCACGTCTATTTTATACAATAAACAATTAAAACTTTTTTTTTGTTTTGTTAGTGAATATTTTTACACATATATATTAAAATATATTTACACTTTTCACATTGAAAAAGCGATAAATAAGAAAAAAATCTATTTATTTCATTTGTAAATAACTTTTCAATGCTTTGTACCATCGCTGACAGCTGAAGTGAAAACAAAACAGTTGCAGTAAGTATCGGTAATTGGTATGGGAGAGTACTAAAAAAAAGAAGTAGTTATACTCATTGTAAAAAAAAACGGTATTGGTGCATCCCTAGTAAAAACGCAGTTCAAACGCCTATTTTTACTGCCCCTCTGCCACCAGTGTGAACTAATTCTTACTGAAAATCCATATCCAGTGTCTTGCCCTCATTGATGTCTGAACTTTCTCACCCCCTCTGGCTGCAATACGTGAAGTCACTGACCCAGAAGAAGTATGGACTAGGAGATATATGGACTGGGAGATATATAGACTGGGAGATGTATATGGACGGGGAGATATATGGACTGGGAGATATATAGACTGGGAGATGTATATGGACTGGGAGATATATGGACTGGGAGATATATAGACTGGGAGATGTATATGGACAGGGAGATATATGGACTGGGAGATATATGGACTGGGAGATATATGGACTGGGAGATATGTGGACGGGGATATATATGGACTTTGAGATATATGGACCGGGAGATATATGGACTGGGAGATATATGGATGGGGAGATATATGGACTGGGAGATATATGGACTGGGAGATATATGGACGGGGAGATATATGGACTGGGAGATATATGGATGGGGAGATATATAGATGGAGATATATAGATGGAGATATATAGACTGGGAGATAAATAGATGGAGATATATGGACTGGGAGATATATGGACGGGGAGATATATGGACTGGGAGATATATGGATGGGGAGATATATGGACAGGGAGATATATGGACGGGGAGATATATGGACTGGGAGATATATAGATGGAGATATATGGACGGGGAGATATATGGACTGGGAGATATATGGACTGGGAGATATATAGATGGAGATATATGGACGGGGAGATATATGGACTGGGAGATATATAGATGGAGATATATGGACGGGGAGATATATGGACTGGGAGATATATGGACTGGGAGATATATAGATGGAGATATATGGACGGGGAGATATATGGACTGGGAGATATATGGACTGGGAGATATATAGATGGAGATATATGGACGGGGAGATATATGGACTGGGAGATATATAGATGGAGATATATGGACGGGGAGATATATGGACTGGGAGATATGTAGACTGGGAGATATATGGACGGGGAGATATATGGACGGGGAGATATATGGACTGGGAGATATATAGACTGGGAGATATATGGACGGGGAGATATACGGACGGGGAGATATATAGATGGAGATATATGGACGGGGAGATATATGGACTGGGAGATATATGGACGGGGAGATATATGGACGGGGAGATTTGGGTTTTTCCTCAATAAAGCTTTAGTAACTTTTTCTCCATACAGGAATCAGGACTGATCCAAAGACCTTCCATGTCCCAATCCAGCGTGTTCTCGTCATGATGTTGTTCAGCTTTTATTTTTTTTTTTACAAATCTGCGCACCTCGTACTCTGTAAGTGGAATGATGTCATAAGACAACAACAATCACCGTCCTAAAATACTCAAAGAATTCTTCAAACAGTGTACATATAATTACAAAGACAATGGGGACACGGGGGAGGGGTAGAAGCTCCGTGTGATAAAAGAGGTCACCTATTTTACTTATGACCTGTTTTCAGAAGGTCTTCTTGTGTCTACAGCAATCAATACAAGATAGATACATCAAGTTACAAAGATCTATGATTGTTACATAAGATTTGAGATCGATACATAAGATTTGAGATCGATGCATACGATCCGAGATCGATATATGAGATCGATACATAAGATATGAGATCGATAATAAGATATGAGATCGATACATAAGATATGAGATCGATACATAAGATATGAGATCGATACATAAGATATGAGATCGATAATAAGATATGAGATTGATACATAAGATATGAGATCGATAATAAGATATGCGATCGACACATAAAATCTGGGATCGATACATAAGATATGAGACTGATAAATAGAAACATAGAAAAGTGACGGCAGGAAAAGACCAAGTGGTTGTTTTTTTGGTGGGGGGGCTGAACTCCTCTTTAAGATCTGGGACTGATATATAAAATCTCGGACTGATACATAAGATATGAGATCGATACATAAGATATGAAATTGATACATAAGATATGAGATCGATACATACAATCTGAGATCGATAGAACGAAAAGAAATAGAGTAATGGGACTTTTAGATGCTAATACCTCCTTCCTCCCGCTGGTGATCCCTCTAGTGATAAATCCTAGAATTCTATTCGCTTTTCCCACTGCCTGGTCACACTGTTTGCTCATTTTGCAACCATCTGAAATAAATACCCCCAATTTTTTTTCCTCTGTTGTGTTGGGCCAACACTGTACCCCAAATGTTAAACTCTCTCAAGACATTCTTTTTCCCTACCTGCATTATACATAGGATCTGGAAGTGATGCTTAAGATCTGGGATTGATACATGAGATCTGAGACTGATACACAGTATCTCACAAAAGTGAGTACACCCCTCACATTTTTGTAAATATTTTCTTCTATCTTTTCATGTGACAACACTGAAGAAATGACACTTGTCTACAATGTAAAGTAGTGAGTGTACAGCTTGTATAACAGTGTAAATTTGCTGTCCCCTCAAAATAACTCAACACACAGCCATTAATGTCTAAACCGCTGGCAACAAAAGTGAGTACACCCCTAAGTGAAAATGTCCAAATCAGGCCCAATTAGCCATTTTCCCTTTCCTGGTGTCATGTGACTCGTTAGTGTTACAAGGTCTCAGGTGTGAAAGGGGAGCAGGTGTGTAAAGTTTGGTGTTATCGCTCTCACTCTCTCATACTGGTCACTGGAAGTTCAACATGGCACCTCATGGCAAAGAACTCTCTGAGGATCTGAAAAAAAAGAATTGTTGCTCTACATAAGGATGGCCTAGGCTATAAGAAGATTGCCAAGACCCTGAAACTGAGCTGCAGCACGGTGGCCAAGACCATACAGCGGTATAACAGGACAGGTTCCACTCAGAACAGGCCTCGCCATTGTCCACCAAAGAAGTTAAGGTCACGTGCTCAGCGTCATATCCAGAGGTTGTCTTTGGCAAATAGACGTATGGGTGCTGCCAGCATTGCTGCAGAGGTTGAAGGGGTGGAGGGGGGGGGGTCAGCCTGTCAAGTGTCAATGTTTTGTGTGGCCACCATTATTTTCCAGTGCTGCCTTAACCCTCTTGGGCATAGAGGTCACCAGAGCTTCACAGGTTACCACTGGAGTCCTCTTCTACTCCTCCATGACGACATCACGGAGCTGGTGGATGTTGGAGACCTTGCGCTCCTCCACCTTCCGTTTGAGGATGTCCCACAGATGTTCAATAGGGTTTAGGTCTGGAGACATGCTTGGCCAGTCCACCACCTTTACCCTCAGCTTCTTTAGCAAGGCAGTGGTCATCTTGGAGGTGTGTTTGGGGTGGTTATCATGTTGGAATACTGCCCTGCAGTCCAGTCTCTGAAGGGAGGGGATCATGCTCTGCTTCAGTATGTCACAGTACATGTTGACATTCATGGTTCCCTCAATGAACTGTAGCTCCCCAGTGCCGGCAGCACTCATGCAGCCCCAGACCATGACACTCCCACCACCATGCTTCACTGTAGGCAAGACACACTTGTCTTTGTCCTCCTCACCTGGTTGCCGCCACACACGCTTGTCACCATCTGAACCAAATATGTTTATCTTGGTCTCATCAGACCACAGGACATGGTTCCAGTAATCCATGTCCTTAGTCTGCTTGTCTTCAGCAAACTGTTTGCGGTCTTTCTTGTGCATCATCTTTAGAAGAGGCTTCCTTCTGGGATGACAGCCATGCAGACCAATTTGATGCAGTGTGTGGCGTATGGTCTGAGCACTGACAGGCTGACCCCCCACCCCTTCAACCTCTGCAGCAATGCTGGCAGCACTCATACCTCTATTTCCCAAAGACAACCTCTGGATCTGATGCTGAGCACCTGCACTTAACTTCTTTGGTGGACCATGACGAGGCCTGTTCTGACTGGAACCTGTCCTGTTATACCGCTGTATGGTCTTGGCCAACGTGCTGCAGCTCAGTTTCAGGGTCTTGGCAATCTTATTATAGCCTAGGCCATCTTAATGTAGAGCAACAATTCTTCTTTTTAAAACCTCGGAGAGTTCTTTGCCATGAGGTGCCATGTTGAACTTCCAGTGACCAGTATGAGAGAGTGAGAGCGATAACACCAAATTTAACACACCTGCTCCCCATTCACACCTGAGACCTTGTAACACTAACGAGTCACATGACACCGGGGGAGGGAAAATGGCTAATTGGGCCCGATTTGGACATTTTCACTTAGGGGGGTACTCGCTTTTGTTGCCAGCGGTTTAGACATTAATGACTGTGTGTTGAGTTATTTTGAGGGGACAGCAAATTTACACTGTTATACAAGCTGTACACTCACTACTTTACATTGTAGACAAGTGTCATATCTTCAGTGTTGTCACATGAAAAGATAGAAGAAAATATTTACAAAAATGTGAGGATTGATACACAAGATCTGAGATTGATACACAATTTTTGAGATTAATACATAAAGATCTGGGCCATGAATCAGAGTTTTTAAAATGTATCCAGCTTACCCATGATTTGCAACACATATCATTGTCTGCCCTTTTCAGCATAGTCATTTTGTCTACCTATTGCATCGATTCCTCTACTGAAGGAGGCCTGGGGGTTCTCTTGGTCATGTTCGGGTTCGGTATCACTGTATTCTTATATGGGGGGCAGACATAGCTGTGTTATGAAATAAGAGGACCCACAGTCCTGTGGAAGGGTCATGTTGGTCATTTTCACAAAGGTTGATGATATGTTTCCAATAAAAGTCAATAAGTGAGCACTGTCACCAGATATGTGAGAGGAAGCTGGGGCCAGTCCACATCTTCAGCCCATTGGAGCAACGCAAGGGGCCCACCTACTTTAAATCCGATATATAATGGAGCTTTATGGTAGAATTTAGGTTCCATTATTCCCAGGAGATTATTCCTTAATAAAGAGAGTCCCGCATACCTCCGATGCCAAGTCACATGGTCTTTGCTGCTGCGAGGCATTCGGTTGAACAGAGACATCTCTGACGTTATTGATGACAACAGCAGATTTTATAAGCTGAGTGGGATTTAGTATTTTTCATGGTTTTTAACACCTCTGCAGAAAAAGAGAGGAAATAATTATGACATGTTAAGACAAAACTGTCTGAGTCACCTTGGAAAGAGTGCAATTCATTCCCTGTATTAGCTATATGTCATAATGGAAGAGTGCCAGATCACTGTTACAGAGCGGTGCAACTATTAACAGTGGAGGTCGAGGACTCGGGGCTCAAAGCACGGTGAGGAGTACATAAGATGACCCATGGCATGGGGCATGGTGGAGGAGAACATAGGATTGTCCATGGCATGATGGCAATGTACATAGGATAGTCCATGGACTGGTGAAAGAGTACATAGGATAGTCCATGGCATGGTGAAAGAATGCATAGGATGGTCAATGGGATGGTGAAAGGGTACATAGGATAGTCCATGGTATGGTGAAATGGTACATAGGATGGTCCATGGGATGGTGAAAGGGTACATAGGATAGTCCATGGTATGGGGAAATGGTACATAGGATGGTCCATGGACTGGTGAAAGAGTACATAGGATAGTCCATGGACTGCTGAAAGAGTGCATAGGATAGTCCATGGACTGCTGAAAGAGTACATAGGATAGTCCATGGCAAGGTGAAAGAATGCATAGGATGGTCCATGGGATGGTGAAAGGGTACATAGGATGGTCCATGGACTGGTGAAAGAGTACATAGGATAGTCCATGGACTGCTGAAAGGGTACATAGGATAGTCCATGGACTGGTGAAAGAGTACATAGGATAGTCAATGGCATGGTGAAAGAATGCATAGGATGGTCCATGGGATGGTGAAAGGGTACATAGGATGGTCCATGGCACGGTGAAAGAATGCATAGGATAGTCCATGGCATGGTGAAAGAATGCATAGGATGGTCCATGGACTGGTGAAAGAGTACATAGGATAGTCCATGGTATGGTGAAAGAATGCGTAGGATAGTCCATGGAGTGCTGAAAGAGTACATATAATAGTACATGGCATGGTGAAAGAATGCATAGGATGGTCCATGTGATGGTGAAAGGGTACATAGGATGGTACATGGGATGGTGAAAGGGTACATAGGATGGTACATGGGATGGTGAAAGGGTACATAGGATGGTACATGGGATGGTGAAAGAGTACATAGGATGGTCCATGGACTGGTGAAAGAGTACATAGGATAGTCCATGGACTGCTGAAAGAGTACATAGGATAGTCCATGGACTGCTGAAAGAGTACATAGGATAGTCCATGGACTGGTGAAAGAGTACATAGGATGGTCCATGGGATGGTGAAAGGGTACATAGGATGGTCCATGGAGTGCTGAAAGAGTACATATAATAGTCCATGACATGGTGAAAGAGTACTTAGGATGGTTCATGGCATGATGCAGAGTACATAGGATGGTTCATGGCATGATTCAGAGTACATAGGATGATTCATGGCATGGTGGAGCTGTACATAACATGGCCCATGACATGTGGAAGAGTACAAAGCATGGTCCATTGTATGGTGGAAGAGTACAAAGCATGGTCCATTACATAGTGGAGGAGTACAAAGGATGGGCCATTGCATAGTGGAGGAGTACAAAGGATGGTCCATGGCATGACAGCACACTACATGGGATGGTTTATTGCATGATGATGGAGTACATAGGATTGCCCATGGCATGGTGGAGGTGTAAGTAATGTGGCTTGAAGGCACAGTACATAGGATGGTCCACAGCAAGATGATAATAAGATATACAGTATAATGATGCTAGTATATAAGATGGTCCATTGAATGATGGCACGGTACATAGGATGGTGCACGGTACATAGGATGGTGCACGGTACATAGGATGGTGCACGGTACATAGGATGGTGCGCGGTACATAGGATGGTGCGCGGTACATAGGATGGTGCGCGGTACATAGGATGGTGCGCGGTACATAGAATGGTGCACGGTACATAGGATGGTGTACGGTACATAGGATGGTGCACGGTACATAGGATGGTGCGCGGTACATAGGATGGTGCACGGTACATAGGATGGTGCGCGGTACATAGGATGGTGCGCGGTACATAGGATGGTGCGTGGTACATAGGATGGTGCACGGTACATAGAATGGTGCACGGTACATAGGATGGTGTACGGTACATAGGATGGTGCGTGGTACATAGGATGGTGCACGGTACATAGGATGGTGCACGGTACATAGGATGGTGCACGGTACATAGGATGGTGCACGGTACATAGGATGGTGCGCGGTACATAGGATGGTGCACGGTACATAGGATGGTGCACGGTATGGCGGTTCAGTGGTGACTCTCCAGGACATCACAGGATTCTACAGCTGAAAGTCTCAAGGCTGCAAGAAATTTAAACTGTACGCAAGTAAAAAAAAAAGGGGAAGAGATGGGGAACAACAAGTTCTGAAACATTTTCTTATCAGGGACCTAATAATAATCAGTTTGCATAATCTGATGACATGTATGTAATGTTACATTAATGTAATCCTTCTAAAAATATAGCTACACATAGCAGAGAATAGTCCACTCCAGAGCAACTATGTATACACATATATATATATATATATATATATATATATATATATATATACACATACACATACTGGAGAATTATATTATCCATAATGTGAGGGGTATTTTGAAGCTGATAAATCCTAGAGCAGTCAAAATATAACCAGTTTGAATTCTAAAAACAGAAAAGCTGCAGGAAAGCTGATAATATTCCACATCTGCATTGCTGCATGTAATATAAATAGGACCCCACTGAGAGATGACATATTATAGGTGTGTGATTACAAGTGTCTAATGCTGCCATCTAGTGACGGATTTATACACCTGCAACAGCACAACTTCTAATACCACAGACAAGACTTTCATTCCAATATGAATGAAGAACATAAAAAAAAATCATTCTGCACAGTTGTTATGTGATTAGCGCTCTGGTCTTACAGCACCGAGGTCCTTGGTTTAAAGTGATGCTAAACACTGTATTCTAAACTCATAAAAACTACCTTCCATTGCTCTCAGCTTCCTCCAAATTCCTTTTTATTTTTCTTGTTGCTGTGATCTGACTTCCTGTAAGGCTACGTTTGTAGTTTGTAGTCCTTTTGCCCCTCCAACTCCCACTTGCCGGTGTTCTGCCGAGAAAGTTCCCCTCGGCGGATAAGGACCCCCCTCTACTGCGCAGGCGCTGTGCCTGCGCAGTAGGAGCCGGCGGAAATAGCTGAAGCCGAATAGAATAGAAATCAGCTGTACACGGTGCCTGTAAGAGGGCCCCTCACGAGGTCGCTTTGCTCGCCACGCTTCAGGCACGGCCTTGCTTCGCTCAGCACTTTTTTATTCTACCTCTAGGTCCACTTGGATGGTGGGGCTTGAACCTGGACCCAGGGCGCAGGCGCCGTGTACAGATGATTGAAGATTTTCAGCTTCGGCTATGTTTGGCGGCTCCTAGTAGTTCGTAGTGCGCAAGCGCTGCGCCTGCACAGTACAGGGGGGTCCTTATCCACCGGGGGAACTTTCTGGGTAAGACACCGGCATTTCCCAGCTTTTAAATATAGGAGTTGTTGCATTGAAGAGCTCTAGCAGCTGCTGCTGTCAAAAGAGAACCATCTGACACATTGTTCATCAACACCATTCAGACACAGAAAACAGAGATACAAAGTAAGATTGTTTATAAACATTGATCAGACGGAGATAGAGAGATACAAAGTAACATTGTTTATAAACATTGATCAGACGGAGATAGAGAGATACAAAGTAAGATTGTTTATAAACATTGATCAGAAGGGAGATAGAGAGATACAAAGTAACATTGTTTATAAACATTGATCAGAAGGAGATAGAGAGATACAAAGTAACATTGTTTATAAACATTGATCAGAAGGGAGATAGAGAGATACAAAGTAACATTGTTTATAAACATTGATCAGACAGGAGATAAAGAGATACAAAGTAACATTGTTTATAAACATTGATCAGACAGGAGATAAAGAGATACAAAGTAACATTGTTTATAAACATTGATCAGACAGGAGATAGAGAGATACAAAGTAACATTGTTTATTTTTATTTTATTTTATTTATTTCAGGTACTTATATAGCGCTGTCAATTTATGCAGTGCTTTACATATACATTGTACATTCACATCAGTCCCTACCCTCAAGGAGCTTACAATCTAAGGTCCCTAACTCTAATTCATACATACTAGGGACAATTTATAGACAGTATCCAATTAACCTACCAGCATGTCTTTGGAGTGTGGGAGGAAACCGGAGTACCCGGAGGAAACCTACACAGGGAGAACATGCAAACTCCAGGCAGGTAGTGTTGTGGTCGGGATTCAAACCAGCGACCCTTTTTACTGCTAGGTGAGAGTGCTACCCACTACACCACTGTGTTTATAAACATTGATCAGACAGGAGATAGAGAGATACAAAGTAACATTGTTTATAAACATTGATCAGACAGGAGATATAAAGTAACATTGTTTATAAACATTGATCAGACAGGAGATAGAGAGATATAAAGTAACATTGTTGATAAACATTGATCAGACAGGAGATACAAAGTAAAATTGTTTATAAAAATTCATCAGACAGGAGATAGAGAGATACAAAGTAACATTGTTTATAAAAATTCATCAGACAGGAGATAGAGAGATAGAAAGTAACATTGTTTATAAACATTGATCAGACGGGAGATAGAGAGATCCAAAGTAACATTGTTTATAAACATTGATCAGACAGGAGATAGAGAGATAGAAAGTAACATTGTTTATAAACATTGATCAGATGGGAGATAGAGAGATACAAAGTAACATTCACAATAAAAACAATATTAAAAACACTCTAAGTGACAAAGTCCCTTATAATATTGCAGCAGCGCTCTTGTCATATATTTAAAGATGGCAAGCTTCAATATGATGTTCATATATGGAATATTGCGATGCGATTCAGTGACATCATATGTTAGTTATTGATCGTGAAGAAACACCTTCCACCAAACAGTTCACCCCGTGAGATGATCTCCCCTTTGGGGGTGCACTCACCACATATGCAGAGATAATGCGCCTTGAATCTTATCACTTAATCGCCACCGCTCTGAAAGAACTCCCACCAGATTTAAAGCCGTATCATGCAAGGATCCATGCGGAGAAAAAAAATTGGCCACATAGTGTGATACTGTTGATAAGCATTTAATAATCCCCAATCAACCCCTTACAATATATACGTACAGAAAAACAAAATAACTCAAGCAATGAAAGTGTAGGTGCAAAAATCACCCATCAGCCGGTAGTAGTAAGGGAACGTCTGTATGCACCAGCGGTCCGATCCTACTTCCTAGTATTCCAGCTGTCCGTGACACGCACGGGTCACTTCCGGTAAACCACGGAGATCACGTCACTGACGCGTTTCGTCACCTCCTGACTTCGTCTGAGGGCGTGATCTCGTGGTGTAGAAGCCGGTTTTTTACATGGAACTCATGTCACTGTCCTGCGCCGGGTAAAATCATGTGACGTCTATCCTGCCTGCCGACACAAAGACAGACAGCTCGGAAATCATCCCGATCACAGAGCTGGCAAATTATAAACCCATCGGCAAACTATAATACGGCACATGTCTTAAGTGTATTATACACGTGCTGTATTATAGTTGCCGATGGGTTTATAATATGTATTTTATGTTTCTAGCGGCTGCTGTATTGTGATTTTGTAATTAAGGTTATAATTTCATTTCATTTCATTTTTTCTGATAGTTTCACTACACATTTAACCTCAATTGCCGTATTCAGGGCGCTGAGCAAGGCTTTTGTAGGTGGGCCATTTAAAGCATTTTTTATACATACAAAGTAACATTGTTTATAAACATTGATCAGACGCAGGGACTGACTGATAACTCATGGGGCCCCCGAGCAATAGGAGATTATGGGGCCCCCAAGCAATCAGAGATTATGGGGCCACAAAGTATAAACACACACAGTATACAATCACACAGTATACACAGACAGATGTAAAAAAAACACAGATTTATACATACTGTCTCTGGTTTTACTGAGGCTGGCAACCTTGATGGGGCCCCTAGTGGCCCAGGGCCCTCGGGCAGTGCCTGAGTCTCTCAATGGTCAGTCCGCCCCTGATCAGACAGGTGATAGAGACACAAAATAACATTGTTTATAAACATTACCAAAAAAAATGCTTTGCTTGTCCTAAAAGGGGTTGTAAACAGTCCCGGTTGGCTTCCACTGCTGTCAATCAAGACCAATGACGCGGACGCCGGGGGAGGGGGGAGCGGTGCCAAGTCCTGTTGTCTGTGTCTATAGACGCAGCAGCAGGACACGGGAGCGCGCCCGCATGGGTGACCCGAAGGAGATCACTTCTCTAACGGCGCACTCGAGAAGAGGAGGAGCCAGGAGTGCCGCTGAGGGACCCCAGAAGAGGAGGATCAGGGCCAGGTAAGTATGTTATTTTAAAAAAAATTAAAAAAGGAACCTTTAGTGTCCCTTAAAAAAAAAAAAAAAAATCTATAGATGTATTACAAAGGTATTGCAGAATAAACAAGCCTATAGAAGAAATGTAGAAATTGCTCAGCCCCATAGAAGGGGATAGGTGAAGGGATTAAATACATCTGAATTACTAATTCTATCATTTAACTGAAGTCCTTCTTACCAACTAACAGTTTAGAAGTCATTTTCTTTCCTTTCACTTGCAGTAACAATCCGGAGATCTTCTCATCTTGATCTGGACATTAAAGAGTTAATCTGATTTTGTTTCAATGTGAATTGTAATTGGCCCGTGTAAATGATATGATCCAATCACCTCAAGGACTACTTTGATGACTGACGTTTGGTTGGAAGCGGACTCTCCATGGTTCTGGGGGAACATCTGATCCTGAATGGTACCAGCTGACCCTCAAGGAGGGCTCGGGTATGGAGCCCCCCCTGAACTGTAGCGCCCTATCAGAGAGTCACATAGAGACGACATTGGACAGAATGGAGGCGCTGGGGGTCCTGCAGGAGTTGTGCCGCATGTCAGGGGTGAGTGACGTCATCTATAAATCTTACAATGTGACTTTGTTTTAAATATAAATTAAATTTGTATTTATTATCTTCATGTAACTAAATTTATACTTTATATACATCTTATTTGGACAGCGTGAGATTTCCCTGCAGTAGTTTGTGTCTCTGCCCCTCCCACAATGGTGAGATTTCCTTCAGTAGTTTGTGTCTCTGCCCCTCCCACAATGGAGAGATTTCCTGCAGTAGTTTGTGTCTCTGCCCCTCCCACAATAGTGAGATTTCCCTGCAGTAGTTTTGTCTCTGCCCCTCCCACAATGGTGAGATTTTCTGCAGTAGTTTGTGTCTCTGCCCCTCCCACAATGAGATTTCTTGCAGTAGTTTGTGTCTCTGCCCCTCCCACAATGGTGAGATTTCCCTGCATTAGTTTGTGTCTCTGCCCCTCCCACAATGGTGAGATTTCCCTGCAGTAGTTTGTGTCTCTGCCCCTCCCACAATGGTGAGATTTCCCTGCAGTAGTTTGTGTCTCTGCCCCTCCCACAATGGGGATATTTCCCTGCAGTAGTTTGTGTCTCTGCCCCTCCCACAATGGGGATATTTCCCTGCAGTAGTTTTGTCTCTGCCCCTCCCACAATGGTGAGATTTTCTGCAGTAGTTTGTGTCTCTGCCCCTCCCACAATGAGATTTCCCTGCAGTAGTTTGTGTCTCTGCCCCTCCCACAATGGTGAGATTTCCCTGCAGTAGTTTGTGTCTCTGCCCCTCCCACAATGGTGAGATTTCCTTCAGTAGTTTGTGTCTCTGCCCCTCCCACAATGGAGAGATTTCCTGCAGTAGTTTGTGTCTCTGCCCCTCCCACAATGGGGAGATTTCCCTGCAGTAGTTTGTGTCTCTGCCCCTCCCACAATGGTGAGATTTCCTGCAGTAGTTTGTGTCTCTGCCCCTCCCACAATGATGAGATATCCTGCAGTAGTTTGTGTCTCTGCCCCTCCCACAATGGTGAGATTTCCTGCAGTAGTTTGTGTCTCTGCCCCTCCCACAATGGGGAGATTTCCCTGCAGTAGTTTGTGTCTCTGCCCCTCCCACAATGGTGAGATTTCCTGCAGTAGTTTGTGTCTCTGCCCCTCCCACAATGGGGAGATTTCCCTGCAGTAGTTTGGAATTCTTCACCAGATATGTCAGCACCATAATCCCAGGAGACACAAGTATGGGGTTTGGTTGCCAGATCAAGACAAATCTTAGAGATCCGTTTTGTAATATTTGACAACCTGCACCATACAAAGTACAAAATGGCAACCAATCAGATTAATCCATACCCAGAAAGGTGTAGATGGGCAGACTTTGGAGGAAATGACTAGATGATGCTGGCCATCCTCCAGCCGTTGTTCTATTTGACTGATATATATGATGTTGGATTTACTTGTATGTGGTGTGATGAGTGATGATTGGTGTCTCCCCCTACAGGCCTCTGACAGAACACATCTTTCCACTGCAGTACAGGGAATTCTGGGATTTCTTCTCTCCTGTGGACTCCTTTTGTCTCTCTTCTTCATCATTTTCACCATTCGCTTCCGGCAGAACAGGTACCGGCTGAACTCTGTAGAGTAGACCCCCAACAACACCATGTGAGGTCCTGAGGTCACCCATGGGAGGGAAGACATTGTACTCAGTAGCGGCTGGTGCTCAAAATTTTTGGGGGGGGCGCAAACAAAAAAATTCTGAAAAATACTGAAAAAAAAACCATCAAATGCCGCCAATGTGCCCATCAAATGCAGCTACTGTGCCCCATCAAATGCAGCCACTGTGCCCGTCAAATGCCACCACTGTGCCCCATTAAATGCAGCCACTGTGCCCATCAAATGCAGCCGCTGTGCCCATCAATTGCAGCCTCTGTGCCCATCAAATGCAGCCTCTGTGCCCATCAAATGCAGCCACTGTGCCCATCAAATGCAGCCAATGTTCCCATCAAATGCAGCCTCTGTGCCCATCAAATGCAGCCACTGTGCCCATCAAATGCAGCCAATGTGCCCATCAAATGCAGCCACTGTGCCCCATCAAATGCAGCCACTGTGCCCGTCAAATGCTGCCACTGTGCCCGTCAAATGCTGCCACTGTGCCAGTCAAATGCAGCCACTGTGCCCATCAAATGCAGCCACTGCGCCCATCAAATGCTGCCACCTTGTCCATCAAATGCAGCCACTGTGCCCCATCAAATGCAGCCACTGTGCCCCATCAAATGCAGCCACGGTGACCCCCCCCTCTCAGCCGCCCGCTCGCTGACTGCCCGGCACTTACCCCATCTTGGTGGGGGATCAGGCAATGGGCGACGGCGGTGAGCTGTGGGATGGTGGGATGAGCAGCGGGTCAGGAAGCGGCTCCTGTGTCCTTCCTTCCTGCTGGGCATCCAATCAGAGCGCCTGTGCCTTCAGTCAATCAGGTGACGGGTATTAGACCCGTGCCTCCTGATTGGCTGAGTGGCGGTTCACTGTTAGAAAAGCAAATATTCATTTGCTTTTCTAACACACCTGGGTGGGCTCCGAGTCCACCTTTTTTGTGCTTAAACCCCCGCCCCACCGCTGTAATTCAGGCGCCCAGCGTCCGAAAAGGGTCCGGACGCCTGAATAGGGGGGCGGCTACAGCGGCCGTGGATAGATTCATGCTATGGATGAATCTATCCATTCTACACAGAGCAGGGTGGCGTGACAGAGGGGGCGGCGCCCGAGCGCCCCTAATGGACGGGCCGCCACTGATTGTACTACTTTCTTATTACAGTAGATATGGAGGGCGTCTAAACACCGATAGACTGTGCAGCCCAACAGGCAGAGCGCCCTCAATAATCAGCACTCAACAAGATATCTGCTCAGACACGCCCCCTCCCTTCCAATACAAGCCTCCTGTGTGAGGGCACCTGTGCTGAGGGGCGTGGCTGTTACTCAGCTCTGCCAGTACAGAGGGGCGTGGCTGTTACTCAGCTCTGCCAGTACAGAGGGGCGTGGCTGTTACTCAGCTCTGCCAGTACAGAGGGGCGTGGCTGTTACTCAGCTCTGCCAGTACAGAGGGGCGTGGCTGTTAGCTCTGCCAGTACAGAGGGGCGTGGCTGTTACTCAGCTCTGCCAGTACAGAGGGGCGTGGCTGTTAGCTCTGCCAGTACAGAGGGGCGGGGCTGTTACTCAGCTCTGCCAGTACAGAGGGGCGTGGCTGTTACTCAGCTCTGCTAGTACAGAGGGGCGTGGCTGTTACTCAGCTCTGCCAGTACAGAGGGGCGTGGATGTTACCCAGCTCTGCCAGTACAGAGGGGCGTGGATGTTACCCAGCTCTGCCAGTACAGAACACCGGAGTGGGTACAGGACTAAAGGATAAATAGGTGGGAGACGTATTTATTTATTTTATAAATGATATAATCCACAGTACTGTATATGGCTTAGTATATACAGTGACAGTATATAGTATATATTTGTATTAGTATTTAATTGACAGTGAGTTGTATAATGCTGACAATCCTCGCTGTATATGGGGGTGCCCGACCTTTTGAGGAGCGAGGGTCACTTTAGCGACTTTGGTAACCGGTGGCGGGTCACAATGAGCGTAGCGGGCGGATGACAGGTCTGCATATCCGGACACAGCCCGCCCTCCTCTATGGGCCCTCCAATCCGATTCGCCCAGGTGGAAGGGGGCGGATCCCCTTCTGTTTTTATAAGTGGATCGGATTGGGGGTAGGCGGGTGTTGAAGGACACAAGTCAGTTTACATCGGCTGCTCTATAGAGGTGAATGGAAGGTCTGACTGTGTCCGCCTAAAAAAACGTACAGGTGGATCCAATCGGACCGATCGTGTGAAAGGGGCTTAAGGCTGCTTTCACACTGACACGCTGCGGTTTACCCCCCAACTGACTTCAATCGTTACTTCTTCTTCAGGATTCCTGCAGGTATTGCTGGCTGCTGCTGTCCCCCAGGGCTGGTACTGCTGGTGTGTACTGCTGATGGGTAGTCCTGGCTGGTACTGCTGGTTGGTACTGCTGGGGGGTATTGGTGGTTGGTACGGCTGGCTGGTACTGCTGGCTGGTACTGCTGGTGAGTACTGGTGGCAAATACTGCTGGTGGGTACTGCTGGCGAGTACTGTTGGCGGGTACTGCTGGTGGGTACTGCTGGCGGGTACTGCTGGTGGGTACTGCTGGCTGGTACTGCTGACTGTTACTGCTGGCGGGTACTGCTGGTGGGTACTGCTGGCGAGTACTGCTGGTGGGTACTGCTGGGGGGGTATTGGTGGTTGGTGTGGCTGGCTGGTACTGCTGGTTGGAACTGCTGGTGGGTATTGCTGGCGGGTACTGTGGATGGGCACGACTGGCTGGTACTGCTGGTTAGTACTGCTGGTGGATCCTGCTGGCAGGTACTGCTGACTGGTACTGCTGGCTGGTACTACTGGCGGGTACTGCTGGCTGGTACTGATGGCGGGTACTGCTGGTGGGTACTGCTGGCTGGTACTGCTGGGGGGTATTGGTGGTTGGTACGGCTGGCTGGTACGACTAGCTGGTACTGCTGGTTGGAACTGCTGGCTGGTACTGCTGGTGAGTACTGGTGGCAAATACTGCTGGTGGGTACTGCTGGCGAGTACTGTTGGCGGGTACTGCTGGCGGGTACTGCTGGGGGGGTATTGGTGGTTGGTGTGGCTGGCTGGTACTGCTAGTTGGAACTGCTGGTGGGTACTGCTGGCGGGTACTGTGGATGGGCACGACTGGCTGGTACTGCTGGTTGGTACTGCTGGTGGATCCTGCTGGCGGGTACTGCTGGCTGGTACTGCTGGCGGGTACTGCTGGTGGGTACTGCTGACTGGTACTGCTGACTGGTACTGCTGGTGGGTACTGCTGGGGGGGTATTGGTGGTTGGTGTGGCTGGCTGGTAGTGCTGGTTGGAACTGCTGGTGGATCCTGCTGACAGGTACTGCTGACTGGTACTGCTGGTGGGTAATGTTGGTTGGTATTGCTGGCTGGTTCCCGACCCCCCCCCCCTTCCAAGCATCAGTGTGACAGGAAGCAGCACTAGAGGAAGCATGCGGCTGCAGTAGAGAGCAGAGCCGAGGCTTCCTGTATCTCTCCTGTGATTGGTGGAGTACATTTGGCATCACCCCGCCTGTGACAGGAGCCGGTAATATACAGGAGCCTCGGCTCTGCTCTCTACTGCAGCCGCATGCTTCCTCTAGTGCCGGCTCCGGTCTTTACACTGATGCTCGAGGATGGCGGGTCAGGAACCCGCGATCTGGGCTTGCCGACCCACTATTCCAGAGCAGAAGGTGGCGAGCAACATCAGAGCGCACCGTGGGCCACTGGTTGGGCACCCCTGATATACAGTATATGTATATATACACTATATTGTCAAAAGTATTGGGACGCCTGCCTTTACATGAACTTTCATGGCATCCCAGTCTTACTCTGGCCATACATTACACAATTTCCTTTAGATTTACTTTCAACTGTGTAGTGCGAGGGTCTGGCTGATTACATACAAATTGAAACTGTTTAAGTTTGACCTCATATTATATAGTTTTGTTAGATCTAAAGGAAAATTGCAAGTGTATGGCCAGTCTTAGTCCGTAGGGTTTAATATTGAGTTGGCTCCGCCCTTTGCAGCTATAACAGCTTCAACACTTCTGGGAAGGCCGTCCACAAGGTTTAGGAGTGTGTCTATGGGAATGTTTGACCATTCTTCCAGAAGCCCATTTGTGAGGTCAGGCACTGATGTTGGATGAGAAGGCCCGGCTCGCAGTCTCCTCTCTAATTCATCCCAAAGGTGTTCTATCGGGTTGAGATCAGGACTCTGTGCAGGCCAGTCAAGTTCCTCCACCCCAAACTCACTCATCCATGTCTTTATGGACCTTACTTTGTGCACTGGTGAGCAGTCATGTAGGAACAGGAAGGGGCCGTCCCCAAACTGTTCCCACAAATTGTCCAAAATGTCTTGGTATGCTGACGCCTTAAGAGTTCCCTTCACTGGAACTAAGGGGCCAAACCCAACCCCTGAAAAACAAACCCCCACACCATAATCCCCCCTCCACCAAATGATATGGACCAGTGCACAAAGCAAAGTACATAAAGACATGGATGAGCGAGTTCGGGGTGGAGGAACTTGACTGGCCTGCACAGAATCCTGACCTCAACCCCATAGAACATCTTTGGGATGATTTAGAGCGGAGACTGCGAGCCAGGCCTTCTCGTCCAACATCAGTGCCTGACCTCACAAATGTGCTTCTGGAAGAATGGTCAAACATTCCCATAGACACACTCCTAAACCTTGTGGATGGCCTTCCCAGAAGAGTTGAAGCTGTTATAGCTGCAAAGGGTGGGCCAACTCAATATTGAACCCTACGGACTAAGACTGGGATGTCATTAAAGTTCATGTGTGTGTAAAGGAAGATGTCCCAATACTTTTGGTAATATAGTGTATATACTAACATATTATATATAAGATATATTTATTATTATTGAATGGACACTGAGTTGTAGATCATTGACAACATTCTCTGTTTTTACCTTTGTGTCAGGATAGTGAAGATGTCCAGCCCCAACCTCAACCTGGTCATCCTGCTGGGAAGTCTTCTTGTGTACATCAGTGCGTTCCTGTTTGCTCTCCAGGAATCCATCTCCTCCATACAGACTGTTATTCAGGTGAGTGACAGACAAGGACGTATCTAATACACACAAGGTCTGTAATAGACAAGGACGTACCTTCTACACACAAGGTCTGTAATAGACAAGGACGTACCTTCTACACACAAGGTCTGTAATAGACAAGGACGTACCTTCTACATACAAGGTCTGTAACAGATAAGGCCGTACCTTCTACATACAAGGTCTGTAACAGATAAGGACGTACCTTCTACACACAAGGTCTGTAATAGACAAGGACGTACCTTCTACATACAAGGTCTGTAACAGATAAGGCCATACCTTCTACATACAAGGTCTGTAACAGATAAGGACGTACCTTCTACATACAAGGTCTGTAACAGATAAGGACGTACCTTCTACATACAAGGTCTGTAACAGATAAGGACGTACCTTCTACATACAAGATCTGTAACAGATAAGGACGTACCTTCTACATACAAGGTCTGTAACAGATAAGGACGTACTTTCTACACACAATGTCTGTAACAGACAAGGACGTATCTTCTACATACTAGGTCTGTAACAGACAAGGACGTACCTTCTACACACAAGGTCTGTAACAGATAAGGCCGTACCTTCTGCATACAAGGTCTGTAACAGATAAGGACGTACTTTCTACACACAATGTCTGTAACAGACAAGGACGTATCTTCTACATACTAGGTCTGTAACAGACAAGGACGTACCTTCTACACACAAGATTTGTAACAGATAAGGATGTACATTCTACACACAAGGTCTGTAACAGACAAGGACGTACCTTCTACATACAGACAAGGACAGACACATGGCAAGACACCATTTTTCCGACATGCCCAATTTTTGGACGTCTTGGTGCATCGGAAGTCTGTTGATTTCATGCTAACACTGCATTTATCTAGCGATATCATAGACTGCATTGTGTTCTCTGATTGACTCATGTATGTGTCTGGGCTCTCAGGTGAGGATCAGCTTCCTGTATATCGGGGTGTCTCTGGTGTTCGGTCCCTTGCTGGGGAAGAGCTGGAGATTGCATCGAGTGTTCACACATCGGATCCCCGACAAACGAGTGGTGAGTCGTACTGAACCCCCCAATATTGTCAGAGCTGTCAGTGATTAACCCTTCCATTTCTGGCCTGACCCCCAATATTAGTGTTATGGTGACACTGGATGAGGGCAGCCATCAGAAATTTTTGGGCCCCTTACACAGCTTTAGGCCTGCCCAGCCCCCCCCCCCCCCCCCGGAGCCTGACCACCAACATTCCCCAGGGCTTGCCTATGGGCCATCCTACCGAATCCGCACACAGGCCACCTCACCTGTACGCACTCAGCCCCCCGCAATCCTGTATATATGTCAGCCCCCCCACACACCTGTATATATGTCAGCCCCCCCACACACCTGTATATATGTCAGCCCCCCTCACACACCTGTATATATGTCAGCGCCCCCACACACACCTGTATATATGTCAGCCCACCAAACACATATGTATATTTGTCAGCCCCTCGCAATCCTGTATATATGTCAGCACCCCACCCCCCCACACCATGTCAGCCCCCCACACATAACTGTATATATGTCAGCGCCCTCCCACACACCTGTGGCAGCCCTGGGTGCGAGTGGTGCTGAATGTCAGCTGTGGGAGATCGGTGCCCTGTGCCATGTGACTGCCTGCCCACTAGGGGATGAGATGAACTGCCCTGGGTTCACCAACCAACAAAGTATGGATACTGAACCTGAATCCCAGTAAAATCAATGATGGCTGTCAAGTCAAAAATGTCCATTTGTGGACAAGGGCCCCTACCTCACAGCCCTAGCCCAGTGATTTTGGGGGTCTGCGGTTTAGGGGCTTATCAGAATCTGAAAGCTCTCTTTAAGAATAAGGGGCCCCTAGATAACACCCCCCCCCCATGGTAATGAGTAGGGGTTTATAGTATGCCCACAAAATGTAACTTATAAATAAAGACACCTAAATGTTTGACAAATCCTGTTTCTCCATGAATTCTGACCATATTTTGCCTAATTCAATGATTTTCTATGATCGTCAGCTCAATCTAGTGGCCATAATGCTGTATTTCTCCTGAAATATGTATATCATGGAAAATACTGCATTATGGCCACTAGATGGAGCTGACAATCATAGGAAATCACCGTATTAAACAAAATATGGTCAGAGTTTGTGAGGGCTGGGTGAATGCTTATTCATCCAACAAATTTTTAATAAATAGGCCCCATAGTTTGCCCCAATGCTCAGTTATGTGATTACTGACCTCTCTGGCACGTCTCGCATTTACAGGTAAGAAGTATTAGCAGTGCAGTCACAGGTCCTCTTATGACATATCACTGACTCCTGTTTTTGTCCTGCAGATTATAAAGGACCTGACGCTGCTGGGTCTACAGGCCGCCCTGCTGTTCATTGACTCCGTGCTACTCCTGTCCTGGGTGTTGTCCGACCCCGTCCTTTGTGCCCAGAATGTCAGCGCCAGCATCAAGGTGAGAATCCCATTTTGTAGCGTTACAGCCTGAATTTATTGTGATTTTTACCACTTTACTTGCATAATATACCAGACTTGCTCTCTAAGTGGAAGCAGCGGTCTCTCTGCAGCGGTCCGACATGCTTCCTGCTGAGTCAAAGCCAGAGCCCCCTGATGGAACCAAAAGCATTAGTATGTAGAGCTCTCCATTTGACAGAACTGTTTATTTGAGCAAATAGGAACCCTGACCAAATACTCCAACGCAGGACCAATACACGGTCCCAGGAAACCCCCAGCAGGGAACCCCCGAAATTGACATTCAAAGACCTGATATGTCTGAGCCCGAAACGCGTTCACCCCACACACACCAAAGGTTTTTCTAATGCCAAGCAGGACACTATCTGCATGGAGCAAATTAACAACATACTAGAAGGGGAATCGGTCGAGTGGGATGAGGGGACATTAGAGTGTTAGCTTCTTTGGTGGACGGGGACTGGTGGGAATGGCTCAAAGTGATCTGTAAATATAGGTCAATGATTTTTTAAAAACTGGGAAATAAATACTGGAAATAAAGAGCTCTATCGCACATTGTGTATCATTTATATTATATTTGTATTTAATATATTTATTATAAACAATTTTCTGTAAGTTATTTTATTCATATTTAGTATAATTATAGTCATTTAGACTTCCATATAATTTATATATTTTTTTATATTTAGTTTTAATATATTTCTAATAATTTAGATATCTATATGTAGCACCTTTGCCTTAGGTAGTGTAACGGAAGGTCCTTACACTCCTCTTGAGTGCTTTCGTCATATACCGCTTCCTCCCAGTCTGAATACAGATATCAGATATTCCAACCGCTGACAACCACAAAACAAGACGATACTCGTTTGGTTGCTCAACATGGACTGTTTCTTGAAAACACAGGTACACAGGTAATACTCTGGACAATCCCCCCACCTTTGCATTCCGGGCAGGGTAGACTGTCCAATCAGCAGTGAGAGCTGTTGGAGGAATTCGCCCCCACCAATCTCAGCTAATCTACTTACACATCCCATAATATCCAAGGCAGACAGACACAATAGAACATTGGAATACAGCCACACCCCAAACGAGCCAGCAAAGAGTACACAACAAAATGAGACAACATTCCAACCGCCCCAAGCTGGCAGAGACCTTTATGGCCTCCTTAATAATGTCCTTTTGCATTACATAACAGAATATCTTCCTAAATGCTTGTAGCTCCCTCAAATGCCAGGGCTCGTAGTCGGTAGGCAAGAGGCTAGCATTCAGTCCCCTCCAAAAGCCTCTGTCCCGGGTGAGTCTGTCACAGTTAGGTAGGTGCTAGAGTAGTGTTTGTGTTTTTACTGCCTAGCTGTGAGCTAGGCCTGTTTGTTTGGATCTGGGGGCAGGGGAGTGGTTTAGTGTAGCAGCAGGTGACTGACATGTGCTTCAGCTCTTGGGCGCCTCCTCTGTTTCCAGTGAGAAGGTTCTGGAAAGGAGGCAGGGCAGGGAGCTGGAGTGACATGGGGTGTATTTGGGAGCCCTGGCCAATCCCCAACAAGGATTGGCAAGGGGAAGGCCTCCTATATATACCCAAGGTCAGCCTGTGGTGGGAGAAGTTGTTGGGTAGAAGAACTGGAATGATGGAGTGTTAGGCTGTCGTGGTCTGAGGGAACCCCCTTTCTGGGGGGGGGGGTGTACCACAGGCCTGGAGCTCGGGAGCTGGTAGGGAGCCTCACTTTACATGGTCATTGAGAGGTGTCCTGGAACAGGAGCTGGAGGAAGACAGCGGGGAACACAACCAGGAAAGTCATTCAGGAGGGATCCAATGCCGGGGTCGGTGAGTGAGAAGCTCTGGGAGAGACATGCCAGGACTGGATGTGGAGCCAGAGGGAGAGACTGCGGTGTTGTTGAAGTGAAGCCGCGGCAGCCAGGAGGGTTGGCAGGATTTGCACCGGATGTGCTGGGAGCAGTAGTCCACCAAGGATCAGTTGGCACAATTATTCTTTTCATCTAAAGTGTCTACTAGGAAAATGTTAGGACTTATTCAGAGTGAGACCTAGCCATGTGCTAACAAGGTCTGGAGAAGTGTGCCGAAAATGGAAGTCTGACCAGCAGGGTGTTGTGTGGATGTTGAAACACGCAGCGACCCCACGGGGGGGGGGGGGGCACCGCTACATATATAATGTATCATTTATTGTATTTATATTTAAAATATCTATTATAATTTATTATTGTATACTATTTATAACTATATTTATACTTAAAAAAGGTTATAATGATTTAGAACTCCATATAAATGTATAGTTTATTATTTTTATATTTAATATAAGAAAAATATGAAAAAATGGGACTTTAAAGGTGCAATAGGTGACACACAAATTGAATAATAAAAATTACATTTTATTTAGAAAAATTGATAAAAAACATGTCTATAAAAAGAGTTCACATTCAATGTAACAATACAGTTTTTGTAGTGCAACCAAAGGATTTATTTCTCAACATGTTTTACCACATGCCGTGGCTTCTTCAGGAGAATAATATTTATCGGGCAATTTATATAGATCTTTCAAAAATTTGAATAATAAATTGAATATAAACTCTGAAATTTGAACCACATAAATCAAGAGGCGGGCCCAACCAAAGGATCATCTGATGACCATAGAGAGGAAATAAGATTGCTTTTTTTAACTGGTGGAAGAGGACCTGTGATGGAAAGATAATACATCAAACCACCAATCCAATGTAGAAAAGCAGCTTGGATTGGTGGTTTGATGTTTTATCTTTCCATCACAGGTCCTCTTCCACCAGTTAAAAACGCGATTTGTCCTTGTTAGCACATTATTCAAATTTTTGAAAGATCTATATACAGTGCCTGATAAATATTAATCTCCTGAAGAAGCCACGGCATGTGGTGAAACATGTTGAGAAATAAATCCTTCGGTTGCACTACAAAAACTGTATTGTTACATTGAATGTAAACTCTTTTTATAGACATGTTTCTTATCAATTTTTCCAAATAAAATGTCATTTTTATTATTCAATTTGTGTGTCACCTATTGCACCTTTAAAGTCCCATTTTTTCATATTTTTTTTGTATTCAAATACTTAAGGAATGTGGTGGAAATATATGTGTTAGATGTGAGGCAATTATTTACATTTCTCCTTTATATTTAATATAGTTATAATGATTTTTAATTCTATATATTTATAATTTATTAAAATTATATTTAATAGAATTCTAACAATTTTGAATTCTATAAAATGTGTTATTATTATGTTTATATTTAATATAGTTATAGTCATTTAGAAATCTATCTAATTTATCATTTTTTTATACTCAGTTTCAATATATTTAAAATCAATTGGAATTTTAATTATTGTATGCTATTTATATTTATACTTAAAAAATATAATGATTTAGAATTCCTTTATGGTTAGCACTTTCACCTAGCAGCAAAACGGTCGCTGGTTCGAATCCCGACCACGACACTACCTGCCTGGAGTTTGAATGTTCTCCCTGTGTAGGTTTCCTCCGGGTACTCCGGTTTCCTCCCACACTCCAAAGACATGATGGTAGGTTAATTGGATTTTGTCCAAATTGGCCCTATTATATGTGCGAATGTGTATCCCAAGCATGTCGAGATCCTACGGGGTAAATGACCGCGCTATATCAAGATGCAACTCAACTCAACCCATATAATCTATAATTTATTACATTTATATTTAATAAAGTTATAATGATTTTTAATTCTATATATCTTTAATTTATTAATATTATATTTAATATGCTTCTAACAATTTAGAATTCTATAAAATGTACAATGTATTATATTTAGTATAGTTATAGTAATTTAGAATTCTATATTATTTATAATTTTTTATATATTTAAAAACATTTAGAATTCTGTATATAATGTATAATTTATTATATTTATATTTAATATATCTACAGTATAATCATTTATTATTGTAAGCTATTTATATTTAAAAAGGTTATAATAATTAAAAAATCCATATAACGTATAATTTATTATATTTATATTTAATAAAGTTATAATGATTTTTAATTCTATATATTTAATTTATATTTATTATGCTTCTAACAATTTCAAATTCTATAAAATGTTTAATGCATTATAATTATATTTAAGATAGTTATAGTCATTTAAAATTCTATGTAATTGATCATTTTTTTTAATTTAGTTTTTATATTAATAATTTTTATATTAATAATGATTTAGAATTGTTTGTAATGTATTGTTTATTGTATTTATAATAATGTATTATTGTATGTTATTTATAATTATATTTATTTTTAACATAGTTATAATAATGTATACTCCTATAAAATTCATATTTAAAATTATTATAACAATATTATAACAATATAATAATTTATTATATTTATATTCCATATATTTATAATAATGTATTGTATGTTATTTATACTTATGTTTATAGTTAATATTACTTATAATAATTATATTTATAGTTAATATAGTTAAAATTATGTATAATCCTGTTAACTGCTAGCACTATAAAGCCTGTATTATAATAATAATAATAATAAAATTAATAATACTAATAATAACAATTTATAATGTATTAGATTTATATTTAATATAATTATAACAATTTTGCATTCTATAAAATGTAGCATTTATGATATTAATATTTAATATAGTTATTTAGACTTCTATATAATTTATCTTTTTTTATTATTATTTATGTTTAACCACTTAAGGCCAGGAAGATTTTCCCCCTTAATGACCAGGCCATTTTTGTGCGACGTTGTACCCAAACAAAATTTACGTCCTTCTTTTCACACAAATAAAGCTTTTATTTGGTGGTATTTGATCGCCTCTTTTATTTTTTGCGTTATAAACATAAAAAAGACCAACAATTTTGAAAAAAAAAAAACAATATTTTTTACTTTTGCTATAATAAATATAAAAAAAAAAAAAAAATTTTTTTATCATTTTAGGCCGATATGTATACTTCTGCATATTTTTGGTAAAAAAAAAATTGCAATAAGCGTATATTGATTGGTTTGCGCAAAAGTTATAGCGTCTACAAAATAGGTGATATATTATTATGGCATTTTTATTATACATTTTTTTTTTAATTTTTTACTAGTAATGACGGCGATCTGTGATTTTTAGCGGGACTGCGACATTGCGGTGGACAGATCGGACACTTTTGACACTTTTTTGGGACCAGTGATATTTATACAACGATTAGAGCTAAAAAATAACCACTGATTACTGTATAAATGACAATGGCAGGGAAGGGGTTAACACTAGGGGGCGATCAAGGGGTTAAATGTGTTCCCTGTGAGGTGTTTCTAACTGTGGGGGGAGGGGACTGACTGGGAGTACAGAGATAGATCGCTGTTCCTGACCACTAAGAACAGACGATCTGTACTTCCCGGTTTAGAAAGGGGGGGATCTGCTTGTTTACATTGACAGATCCCAGTTCTGGCTCTGTGGAGCGATCGCTGGTGGCCGGCGGACATCGCGGACACGCTCATCAGCTCCCCCGACATACAGCAATGGCGATTCATGGAAACGAGACGGCCTGTCGCAGTATAATGACGGTGGCTGGTTGGCAAGGGGTTAATATATTTATAATTAATTTAGAATTGTATATAATGTATCATTTATTATATTTATAATCATTTGGAATTGTATATAACGTATCATTTATTATATTTATTATCATTTAGAATCGTATATAATGTATCATTTTTTTTACAATATATACAATTCTAAATGATAATAAATATAATAAATGATACATTATATACAATTCTAAATGATAATAAATATATCATTTATTATATTTATTATCATTTAGAATTGTATATAACGTATCATTTATTATATTTTTTATCATTTCGAATTGTATTTAATGTATCATTTATTATATTTATTATCATTTAGAATTGTATTTAATGTATCTTTTATTATATTTATTATCATTTAGAACTGTATAAAATGTATAATTTTTTACATTATATACAATTCTAAATGATAATAAATATAATAAATGATACGTTATATACAATTCTAAATGATAATAAATATAATAAATGATATATTTATTATCATTTAGAATTGTATATAATGTATCATTTATTATATTTATAATCATTTAGAATTGTATATACATTGGTCTGCTCAGTCCAGGGCAGATTCCTAGACAGTTGTTCTCTGTAACCTATAAACTGACAATATGGATTTTGTACGGTTTTGTACAGGCGGTGGAGCGAGAAACGCGCTGCGCTGTGACCAGAACCCTCTCCTGCTCCTCCCTCTATCCAGATTTCTGGGTCACCCTACTTTTGGGCTTCAAGGTAAGAGCAGAGCTGAGACACCCTCTCAGGGGTCATCGAACATTTGTTACATGAATGTCATAAGTAATGTGCAATTTGTTTAGTTCAGAATTCGTTTTTCGACTAAATTCGGAAATATTCGAATTAACGAAAAAAACCCGTTTAACAAATTTTTCCGAAACTTGTAAATCTGAAAATCCGAAAATTCGGAAATCCGTAAAATCCAAAAATAAGAACGAAAATTCAAAAGAACGAAAATCCGAAAATTAGAAAACCAGAAAATTAGAAAATCTGAAATAATAACTAACCAATCATAAATATTACTAACTATTAAATTATAGGTATTGGAATTTCCTTTCAAATTTGTCTGTTAGGGAACGTAATGAATGCGAATTTATCTGAAGTTCCGAATTATCCGAAATAATGAATGCCGCATCTAAACGAATGGAACGTAACAAATTAATAATAATACATAATAATAATAATAGAAACTTTTTATTATTATTATTTATTATTATTAATTTGTTATGTTCCATTCGTTTAGATGCGGCATTCGTTATTTCGGATAATTCGGAACTTCAGATACTTTCGTATTCGTTACGTTTCCTAACAGCCAAATTTGAAAGGAATTTCCAATACCTAAAATGTAATAGTTAGTTTTTATTAATTAGTTATTCTTTCGGATTTTTGAATTTTTGGATTTTCATTCTTTCGAATTTTAGAATTTCCAAATTTTTTGGATTCTCAGATTGTCGGATTTACGAATTTTCAGATTTACGAATTTACTGATTTATTCTAAATAATGAATTTCAATCATAACGAATGACCCGAAAAATGAAAAAAAAAAAAAAAAACGAAAACGAGTGAAATTTTTGGCAGTGCACTTGTCTAGTCAGATGTATTCCTACAAGCTAAAGCAGGCCATACACAGTCGAAATTCGAACAAATTTTCTTTTCAAAATCAGAAAGTTCGGGTTTTTTTTGTGATCCGATGGCGCCACCATTGATTTTCGAAAATTCGGCGGACTAAGCCTTCAATTTCACCTCATGTTGCTACAGAAAAGAATTTTCGTGGCCGGGAATCTTCTTTTCTCTCCGTAAATTTTCTTTTCTTATTACATTTCTCGCACGATTCTCCCATCATTGATTAGAAAATCAATCGTTTTTCAAAAAATTTCCAAAATGTCCGATTCCTCAAATTTGATTGCCGCACAAAAATCGATCATTGCTGCAGCCCCCTAATGGTGCAAAATTCGTATGAAAATTCTTAGATACGATTTTCGAAAGAAAATTCTTTCGAAATTCGAACCGTGTATGGCCGGCATTAAAGAAATGTTAGGTTAATTCCTGTACCAGCGCCATCTAGTGGCCAAAATCCAGTATAGTTTTCTCATTCAGGTATTTCAGAACAGTATATTGCATTTTGGCCACTAGATGGCGAAGAAGATAGAAAGCTTTAACCACTTGAAGACCAGGCCTTTTTCTGACACTTGTTGCTTACAAATTAAAATCCGTATTTTTTGCTAGAAAATTACTTTGAACCCCCAAACATTATAGATATTTTATTTAGTATAGACCCTAGAGAATAAAATGGCGGTCATTGCAATATTTTACGTCACGCTGTATTTGCACAGCGGTCTTTTAAACAATATTCTTTTGGAAAAAAATACTAATATTAATTTTGATGAACAAAATTAAAACAAAACCAGTAAAGTTAGCCAAATGTTTTAATATAATGTGAAAGATGATGTTACTCCAAGTAAATAGATACCTAACATGTCGCACTTCAAAATTGCGCACACTTGTGGAATGGCGACAAACTACAATACTTAAAAATCTCAGTAGGCGGCGCTTTAAAAATTGTTAACGTTTTTAACAGTTACCAGTTTAGAGTTACAGAGGTGCTAGAATTATTGCTCTTCCACTCAAAAGTGGAACTTCTGCCCTCCCCCTCCGGTGCCACATTTGGCACCTTTCAGGGGGGAGCGAGTACCTGTTTTTGACACGGGCAAGGTCATCTAGAGCCCAGAGCAAACATGTCAAACTACGCCCCCCCACCCCAAGATGTATGAACATTATGTGTCAGCAACCCACCCCCCAAAAAAAAATTGAGGACTGATCTGCATGCTTACCCCCTAAGCATGCCCCATCCTCCCAGTACGAATCTGCTGAAATCCCCCCTCCCAGCAAAAAAAATTTGCACACCCACCCCCCCTCCTACCTTAAATCCTCTCTCTCCCCAAATCCCCCCGCAAAATAATCACCCCTCCTAGCACAAATCCTCTCAAATATCCCCTTTGAGCACAAATCGTCTCCCTCTCCCCCCCCCCCACACACAACTCCAAATTCCCCCTCCCAGCACAAATTTCCCCCTTCCTAAAATTCCCCCCTTCTAGCACAAATCCTCCTCACTCCAAATTTCCTAGCATAAATACCCCCCCAATCATCCCTCCTAGCAAAATTCCTCTCCTAGCATATATTCCCTCCCCCCCCCTACATCCAGAACAAACCCCCCAAATCCCCCCTCCTAGCACAAATCCTATTCCACCCCATCCCCCCTCCCAACACGAATCCCCCAAATCACCACTCCTAGCACCCCCCTCCATTAGAAGAATTCTTACCCCCTGCCGACCCCCCAATTTCCCTTCCCAGCACAAATCCTCTCCCCCCCACCTCACATGATACCACAGTGCCCAGGGCAGCTGCCCCTCCTGCCCCCCCCTTTGTCCCTGCCCTGGTCATAGGCAGCAGAAGAATGAAATGTGCCCCGGGGTTTTATAGAGTCCCTGAAACAAAGTTGTGACTTCAGGTATACTTATATCCTTCTGTTTTATTTCAGGGTATTTTCCTGGTCTATGGAAGTTACTTGGCTGGCCTGACCAAGAACATCAGCACTCCTCCGGTGAACCAGTCTCTGGTCATCATGGTTGGCTCCACCCTGGTGATCGTGGGCACCGGGGTTGTGCTCCTAGTCACTCGATTCTTCCACTTCTGGCCCAACTTGGTCTATGGGGTGACATCCGGCAGCATCCTCATCTGTACCACCACCATCAACTGCCTCATCTTCATCCCGCAGGTACTGGCAAAGAACCCCCCCGGGGGACCCTCCTAACCCTCCCGTATTGTAACTCTACTGCCCCCTATTGTTTTATAAAGCACTGAGCAAACTGTTGGTGCCATACAAATCCTGTATAATGATAATAATGTCAGGCCCTTTCTCCACAGGATCATTATTATAAAGATAAAAGTTAAAGAGTAACTCCACTTTTGTTAAAAAAAAAAATATTTTTAGTCTATGTGCATTGCAGAGATCTCAACAAACTTTGCAACTGATGGTATTATTTTTATTTTGATATAAAATTTAAATATATGTAGTGTATCTGTTATAACATTATATTGGTAGAATAATGTATTGCTTGCATCATTCATCAGTTATAAACATCATAAAGACTGGAAAACAAAGTGCATCCTGAAGAAGCCCGTTCTGGGTAAAACGCGTCGATCCAATCACTCTTCGTTGTTGCTTGATGTTTTGATGTCTCTATTATATGCTGAGAGTGCTTACTATATGTTTTAGACCACACAAAAAAAAAAATGTAACCACTTGCCGCCCACGCTATAGCCCGAAAGATGGCTACAGCATGGGCTTCCAATCCCGGGAGGGCGTCCATGGGCGCCCTCCCATGATTCTGCTGCCTGTGCACCCCCCTAAGGCATGTGGGTGGCACACTCTGTGATCGCCGTGTCCTTCAGACTTGGCTGATCACAGATCGGGGTAAAGAGCCAGTCACAGCGGGCCCTTTACCACGTGATCAGCTGTCAGCCAATGATAGCTGATCACATGATGTAAACACGAGCTGGTTATCGACTTTTCTCTCACACTGACAGCATGAGGAGGGAAGAAAAGAGCCGCTAACTGGCTTGTGTTAGGGACATGTGCACTGATAATCAGTGCAGTCCCAACCAGTGCTGCCAATCAATGCCAACCAGTGCCCACCAGTGCTGCCAATCATTGCCCATCAGTGCCCATCGGTGCCTGCCTATCAGTGCCACCATTCAGTGCCGATATCAGTGCCACCTATTAGTGCAGCCTCACGAGTGCTGCCTCATCAGTGCCACCTATCAGTGCCCATCAGTGCTGCCAATAAGTGCCCATCCGTGCCTCCCCATCAGTGCTGCCTATCAGTGCCACCATTCAGTGCCGCTTATCAGTGCCACCTATCAGTGCAGCCTCACCATTGCCCACCAGTGCTGCCTCATCAGTGTCACCTATCAGTGCCCATCAGTGCCACCTATCAATGCCCATCAGTGCTGCCAATAAGTGCCCATCAGTGCTGCCAATAAGTGCCCATCAGTGCCTCCCCATCAGTGTCGCCTCATCATTGCCCATATTAGTGCCACCTATCAGTGCAGCCTTACCAGTGCCCAATAGTGCCACCTATTAGTGCTGCCTCATCAGTGCCCATCAGTGAAGGAGAAAAATTAGTTTGCAAAATCTTATAACAAACTATGAAAATTTTTTTATGTTTAGTAAAAAAATAAAAACCCCAGAGCTGATTAAATACCACCAAAAGAAATCTCTATTTGTGTGAAAAAAAAGTGATAAAAATGTCACCTGGGTGCAGTGTTACATGATCGCGCAATTGTCATTCAAAGTGCGACAGCGCTGAAAATTGAAAATTGGGCAGCAATGGGGTAAACCTGCCCAGTAGGCAAAGTGGTTAATGTGTAAAATAAACATTACTCCTTTATTAACATAATTCATTTTAGTTGTACTGTTAGGCACTTCAAAAATCTCCTATTTCCCCTAATGCCTCTGTTGGAGGGACATGGGGACATTCCTTCCTCAATCCTATAATTATCGATCAGTTGCTGCATCTGCAGGGCTCCAATGAGGAAAGTGGCAGGGTCTGCATCCCTTTAGATGTGATTTCCCATTTTGGAGTATCTCACCAAATCTTCATGTTGCAGGGGATGCCCAAAATCTGACTTGTATCTTACATTTCTGGGGGGCGCTCTGTATACCATCTGTGTACAGAGCGCCTCCAGGTGGCCATATTGCATTTTATAGAAAATTGCAGAGGCTGCAGGATAAAGGAAAGGTCATTGTATATGTTATATTGTTTTTTTTATTTTTATTTACTATTTTTTTCTCACAAAAGTGGAGTTACCCTTTAACCTTGTGTTGTTCCTCATAATTGATTGGCTCATTGCCCACCACAGTTTTTTTTTTTTTTTTTTATGCACATGCCTTTTATGAGGTGGTTTAAGGAATGAATAAATGTAAATGTAGTGATGGGAGGAGCAGAAACAAGTCACATGATAAAAAGCATCTGGTACATCCCTTTAGAAGTGCACATTCCTGCCCCTCCCTGGGCACATCTAAAATGAATGCCAGCTTTACTTGTTTAGATATTACTGTATGCAGACAGCCCTATGTCTGCAGGAATTTTCATCAGTAAGCAAAAAGGACATCTGGCCAGACAGGACCCTTGATAAACCCTGTACACGTCTCAGTGGACGGCAAGAGAAAGAAAATATTAGATGCTTTGTTTGCAAACTTGATTGATTCAGACCTAAATGACAATGTGCAGGGGCCCTGAGGTCAGAGACTATGGTGTTGCTACAAGAGATGGTCAGAGACTATGGTGTTGCCACAAGAGATAGTCAGAGACTATGGGGTTGCCACAAGAGATGTTCAGAGACTATGGGGTTGCTACAAAGATGGTCACTGACTACGAGCTTGCAACAAGAAATGGTCAGAGACTACAGGCTTGCTACAAGAGATGGTCAGAGACTATGGGGTTTCTACAAGAGATGGTCAGAGACTAAAGGCTTGCTACAAGAGATGGTCAGAGACTATGGGGTTGCTACAAGAGATGGTCAGAGACTATAGGCTTGCTACAAGAGATGGTCAGAGACTATGGGGTTGCTACAAGAGATGGTCAGAGACTATGGGGTTGCCACAAGAGATGGTCAGAGACTATAGGCTTGCTACAAGAGATGGTCAGAGACTATGGGGTTGCTACAAGAGATGGTCAGAGACTATGGGGTTGCTACAAGAAATGGTCAGAGACTATGGGGTTGCTACAAGAGATGGTCAGAGTCTATGGGGTTGCTACAAGAGATGGTCAGAGACTATAGGCTTGCTACAAGAGATGGTCAGAGACTATGGGGTTGCTACAAGAGATGGTCAGAGACTATAGGCTTGCTACAAGAGATTGTCAGAGACTATGGGGTTGCTACAAGAGATGGTCAGAGACTATGGGGTTGCTACAAGAGATGGTCAGAGACTATGGGGTTGCTACAAGAGATGGTCAGAGACTATAGGCTTGCTACAAGAGATGGTCAGAGTCTATGGGGTTGCTACAAGAGATGGTCAGAGACTATAGGCTTGCTATAAGAGATGTTCAGAGACTATGGGGTTGCTACAAGAGATGGTCAGAGACTATAGGCTTGCTACAAGAGATGGTCGGAGACTATGGGGTTGCTACAAGAGATGGTCAGAGACTATGGTGTTGCTACAAGAGATGGTCAGAGACTATGGGGTTGCCGCAAGAAATGGTCAGAGACTATGGGGTTGCCGCAAGAGATGGTCAGAGACTAAGGGGGTTGCCGCAAGAGCTGGTCAGAGACTATGGGGTTTCTACAAAGATGGTCACTGACTACGAGCTTGCAACAAGAAATGGTCGGAGACCGCAGGCTTACTACAAGAGATTGTCAGAATCTGCTAATACGCTATATGAGTTGTTAGAGACTGGGGACATGCTTGAGGAGACACATTACATGGGGCTGTTAGAGACCACTGCTATTACAGGGCACTAGAAAACCCTAAATGACAATGTGCAGGGGCCCTGGGGCCTGCACAAAAAGTGGCAAAAGGCAACATGTGGCTCTCAGACTGCAGGTTGGGCAACTGGGGTTATAGCTAAAAAATGTTCCCAGTATTAGACAGTCCATAGCTGGTGGGTGATATTATTTTTACTAATTTCCTCAGCACTTCCTTTTTGCTTTTGAAGTTCACATTTTGTGCTCCCCTTGGCCTTCGCCCTTGGCTTCAGCCTTGTGTCCCTCCTCAATGACGTCAACACCCCATGCCTTGCGCCCCCTGTGGACTCCAAGCTGTAAATGTTGGTTCGCCCTTTGTCAGTATGTAAGTTCCCACACATTCCCGGGAAGGACAATGCTGCTCCTACTTAGGAAGCTCCTCAGGGAGCATTTTGCCACCCTAGAACCAGAAGCCAAGGAACCAGCTGGATCACCAAGTTAGAAGTTGGAAATTTTTCGATTTACTTCTCCTGTAGGTGGACATATAGGCATCAGAGACTATTTGTCCAACCTTTCCATTTACATTCAGATTGGGCAACTTTTTTTTTATGTCTTTAGACATCCCCCAAACCTTCTTGCCCAAGCCTGCTTGGAGAATTAAAGGAAGAATCAATCAGTGAGCCAAAGATTTTCCCATTTGATCAGCAGAGTTCTCCCTGGAGACTCCTGGGACCTATAAAGCTCCCTTTGTCCTCTGCCTGATACAAACTTGTGTCTATTCACCTCATAATGGTGGGGGCTGGATCTGGCATGCAAGGCGTCCCCCCATCTAAAGTGCATAAGCACCCTCAGGCAGGGAAAGTACATCTTGTGCCTCTCAAAGTACAGAGGGCTCCCATTATTTTAAATAAAAACACCCTTTTATTCTCCATTTGAAGCCTGTGTGATTGGGTGACAACTTAGGAGCACATTTAGGTGACAGGAACAGAGCGTTGTCACTAGACATGTGCAATTCGTTTAGTTCCAAAATTCATTTTTTAACAAATTTTGACAAATTTTCGATTTTCTGAATATTCACATTTCTGAATTTTCGAAAATTTGAAATTTCGGAATTTCTGAGATTCGGAAATTCGGAATCTCTGAGATTCAGAATTTCTGAGATTCGGAAATTCGGAATTTCAGAGATTCGAAAATTCGGAATTTCGTAAATTCGAAATTCGTAAATTCAAAATTTCGGAAATTCGAAATTTCGGAAATTTGGAATTTCAGAGATTCGGAAATTCGAAATGTGAAATTTCTAAAATTGGAAATTCGGAAATTCGTTACGTTCACAAACATCCAAATTTGAAAGGAAATTCCAATCCCTACAATGTAATAGTTAGTTATTATTAGTTAGTTATTATTTCAAATTTTACTGATTTTCTTTCTTTATTTCTGATTTTCTGATTTTCGAATTTCTGAATTTCGAAAAATTCGGAATTTTTTTAATTCTAAAATTCAGAAAAATTGGAATTCAAAAATTCAGAAATTCGGAATTTGGAAATTCAGAAATTCGAAAATTTGGAAATGTGAAAATCCGAATTTTCGGATTTCCCAATTTCCCAATTCCGAATTTTTGAATTTCCCAATTTCCGATTTTTTGAGTTTCCCAATTTCCAAAAAAAGCAAAAAAACGAATGAAACGAAAACGAACACATTTTTTGTCAGTGCACATGTCTAGTTGTCACCCTATAACAGGAAGTGCCTGAAAAAAGGGGGTTAATGACAGGATTGCCAAGTGTTACTTTAATGAGAACGAATGATCTGAAAATAATAATAAGGGCTTTTGGAGTTACAATGTTAAAGGGGCATGTGAGCAGCCAGCCACTGAATATTTTTTCTGTCTCCTGTAGCTGCTGCAGTGGAGGCAGTTGAATGAAGAGCCCAGTCACACAAATGTCCACATGGCCAAATATTTCAACAGCCCCAGCAAAAGCATGAGGTCGATGTACAGCGAGGAGCAGATCTACCACCTGCTGGGCGAAAACACGTCCATGAGACGCCTGCTGACCGAGGTAATGACCACCTATCGCCACATACACTGTATTATCAAAAGTATTGGGACACCTGCCTTTACATGAACTTTAATGGCATCCCAGTATTAGTCCGTAGGGTTCAATATTAAGTTGGCCCACCCTTTGCAGCTATAACAGCTTCAACTCTTCTGGGAAGGCCGTCCACAAGGTTTAGGAGGGTGTCTATGGGAATGTTTGACCATTCTTCCAGAAGAGCATTTGTGAGGTCAGGCGCTGATGTTGGACGAGAAGGCCTGGCTCGCAGTCTCCACTCTAATTCATCCCAAAGGTGTTCTATCGGGTTGAGGTCAGGACTCTGTGCAGGCCAGTCAAGTTCCTCCGCCCCAAACGCGCTCATCCATGTCTTTATGGACCTTGCTTTGTGCACTGATGTGCAGTCATGTTGGAACAGGAAGGGGACACCCCCAAACTGTTCCAACAAAGTTGGGAGCATGAAATTGTCCAAAATGTCTTGGTATACTGACGCCTTAACTAAGGGGCCAAGCCCAACCCCTGAAAAATAACCCCCCCACCATATTCCCCCCTCCACCAAATGATTTGCGCCAGTGCATAACGTTCATAACGACATGGATGAGCGAGTTTGGGGTGGAGGAAGTTGACTGGCCTGCACAGAGTCCTGACCTTAACTCGACAGAACACCTTTGGGATGAATTAGAGTGGAGACTGCGAGCCGGGCCTTCTCATCCAACATCAGTGCCTGACCTCACAAATGCTCTTCTGGAAGAATGGTCAAACAGTCCCATAGACACACTCCTAAACCTTGTGGACGGCCTTCCCAGAAGAGTTGAAGCTGTTCTATCTCTAACTCAATATTGAACCCCAAATTATTTTTTTGGTGGGTTGTCCCACAGTCTATCTGGAGACTGGTTGGATTCAGAAACATCTTATATTTATACACTTCAATGTTCATACCTGTGCACCATTTTGACCAGAGCAACCTTTGCAATTCTTCTATGGGCCTGTTTAATTGGTTATAACTTTAGATTACATTAGTAGTATTATTATTAAAAAGTAGGGTGTGGGGGGAGGGGAGGGTACTAGGCTTTAGACAGAAAAGATGTAATAAAATGAAAAAAATTTGACACTGAAAAAAGAATTAAAAAAAAATATACATTATTATTATTATTATTATTATTATTATTATTGGTAAGATAATTACCTGTAATTAGTTATTAATTAATTATTAATTTTATTTATTAAAGATTCTAAATTAAAAATTTATTTATAAACGTATTTAGTAAATAATTATTAACGGTAAAAATAATAGCGAAGAGGAAGGGGTTCATTAGGTTAGCTAAGGGTAACAAATGGTTAAATAAGATTTTTTTTTTTTTTTTTTAATCTTTTTTATTGATTTTGCAGTCACAAGACATACCGGCACATGCCATAACATGTCAGTAAAATACAAACAGGTCAGAGGGGACCTGACCATATCCATGAACTTATATGTGGGTAATGCATATTAAGAATACAAGTATCAAGAACAAGCAGTCCACATACATATGAAGTAGGAAAACAGCCCCCCCAATTCCATAATAATGTTGGGATCATACAAGGTACAGAAACATGGATCTGAAAAGTAGGAGAAGAGAGCAAAGCCTAGAGCTATGGATGAAGGGGCGTGATAGTAACACCGATAATTCCTATAATAAAGCACCTCTGAATCTTATAATAACAGATCAGCAGAAAGAGTATAACCAGGAGCAGCACGAGAGGAGGGGAACGGGAGAAACATTTTTTGAAAATTATTATTATTATTATTATTATTATTAATAATAATAATAATAATGGGAGGGGAAGGTAGCTGAGAAGGGAAGAAAGGCCATGAGTAGAAAAAATTTTATTAAAAAAATAAAAATAAATAACTTGTAAGATTTTTTTTTAAGGGATTTATCTTAAAGCTCACACCTTAGATCTACATATGAATGAAAAAGTAAATACAATGAAAACCAGCCCATTGTTACATTGTATTTATTCATTGACACAGACTATCTGCGAGTGTCGTGTTATACATGTTCTTTTTTTTTAATTTTTAAAGATCCGCCGTGGTGCAAAAATCCTATAAGGAAAAAAAAACCCGTAAGTTTACAAAAAACCTAGGTGTGAACACACACACAAAAAGGTGCACTTAAGCGCATGTTTTTTGTCCACCCCCCCCCCCCCCAAAAGGGGTGGGACTCGTACCCTGACCCCCCCCCCCCCCCCGGGGCACATGACGGTGACATCGGTTTAACATGGACTGCCTAGCCAGGAGGCCTGGCAGACCACCGTTCTTCTAGGACAGCCAAAGCCATCCCCGAATACTAAGACAGGGGCACGCTCCCAAAGAGGGACCCCCCCCAGAGGCAGGCTAGAAAGGAACCAGAAGGCCACAAATTCTCCCCCCCTAGATGTCAGGGTAAGCCAGAGGACTCACAACCTTCACCCGTGAGAAAAACACGCACAAAAGTTGAAAGTGACAAACAGTGAGGAGAAAATAAATAAAAAATAAAAAAAAGTGGCCGTGCCGAATTGTGCATTGGCCTAGGCCCTGAGGCCTGGAAGACAAAAATTTGCCCCCCGGACTTTTAGGGTTGCCAACTCATCCCTTTAAACCCGAACACATCTGAATTACACGGGTTCTGAGGCTAATTTAATGCAGATAAGGCACCAAGTGAGTTTAATTACCACCTTATTCAGCCACAGAACCCGTGTAATTCATATGTGTTTGGTTTTAAAGGGATGAGTTGGCAACTCTACTGACTTTAGCCAAAAGGCCAGGTCCTGAAAGGCACAGTGCAGAAAAAGCTTTGGTGACCGTGAGTTCTCTTCACATCGTGGGGTCCCACACTCTAGTGTTACCAAGAGCTCCCCTAGGGTGACCACTCCCAGGGGGCACAGACACCGCGGATCATCTGCCTTCCCAGCCCTTGGCCAGACAAGGTAGACCGCTCAAACCAGGAGGTAATGAACCCTTCCGGCTTTCTCTGGGAGAACCTACTCCCGGCCGCCAATTACGTTCAGGCGCTCCGTTTTCGGTTCCTACCGATACTAACCTTCCAGGTCCCCATCACACCAGCGGATTTGCATAGCCACCACCCCAACCCCCCCGTCAGGTCAGGATAGTAGCACAGCGCCTCCACTAGACCACTGATAAGAACAGATACTGCACTTGATCTTAGCCAAAAGGCGGAGAAGCGTCATGTTATACAGGTAACGCGGCCGCTCCTTCCGTGTAATATAAAGCAATGACTGGCTGTCCCTTTGACGGCTGCTCATTGCGGCTGAGTGGCAACAAAGTGAGAGGTGCAGGACGTAAGAGATGCTTCCTAAAATCTTTGGTGACGTTTTTAGTAAAAAAAAAATTCTCAAGTGGCTCTGGACACTGTAAGCAACCTCAACACTATCTTAAAAATTACCTAATGGCCGCCACCCCTTAAAAGAATAGGCTAAATAATTACCTGTCCATTGGGTGATGAAGGGAAGCTAGAACTCCTGTCAGATGTTTTATTTCTGTCTGTGCCCCTGTTGGAGACGTCCTCTCATTTCCTGTCTGGTGAAACTGTTGTCACTGCGACAGGAAGCAAGGGGAAATCTCTCTAAAGCCGCGTACACACGAACGGAATGTCCGACAGAAAAAGTCACACGGAAGCTTTTCATCGTCTATTCCGATCGTGTGTAGGCCTCATCGGACTTTTTTCGAAAAACTCTGATGGACCTAGAAATGGAACATGTTCTAAATATATCCAACGGAACCAATTCCTATCGGGAAAAACGCTCGTCTGTATGCTGTTCCGACGGACCAAAAAAGACGCATGCTCTGAAGCAAGTACGAGATGGAAGCTATTGGCTACTGGCTATTGAACTTCCTTTTTCTAGTCCCGTCGTAAGTGTTGTACGTCACCGCGTTCTGGACGGTCGGACTTTGGTCGGACTTTGGGTTGACAATGTGTGGGCAAGACCGCTTGAATGGAATTTCGTCGGAGTTCCGGCGGCAGGAGACCTCCTGCTCTCTAGCTCCCTTGTCACCTTCTCCCATGCTCGCCTCCAGGACTTTTCCCGAGCATCTCACATCCATTGGAACTCCCTACCCCAATCTGTCCGACTATCTTCTACTCTGCTTTTAGACAATCCCTGAAAATTCTTCTCTTCAAGGAAGCCTCTCCCACCTCCAACCTAACAACTGTACTTCCACATTCTCCATCAGCCCACCCCCCATAGTTATTACCTTTTGTATCACTTGACCCTCCCTTTTAGATTGTAAGATTGGGGCCCTCTGATTCCTCCTGTATTGAATTGTATTGAACTGTATTGTCTGCCCTCAAGCGCAAACGGTTGGCATGATTTAAATCCTGTGTAATAATCAATGGCGGCTCAATTTTATTTGGGGGGGGGGGGGGCGGCAAACGGTTGCTTCACCTCCCGGCCAATCCGGCCTTAGGACCCACTTCCTGTCCTGATTGGCCAGGAGGAGAAGCAGGAAGACAGTGGTGGCTCAATTTTATTTGGGGGGGGGGGGGGGGCACAAACGGGCGCTTCTCCTCCCAGCCAGTCCGGCCTTAGGACCCACTTCCTGTCCTGATTGGCTAAGAGGAGAAGCAGGAAGACAATAGCGAATCAACATTCGCTAATGTCACAAGTGGGTGGTAGCACTGCGCCCCGAGCCCAACCTTTTTGAAGCCAATTAGAGCCTGAGGCTCTAATCGTCTGCTTAAAAAAAAAACCTCATAGAAATCCATGCGTCCAGCTGCCCACATGGAGATTAGGGGCCGGCGCATGGAGAATAGGGGGGCGGCGCCCTTGCGGCCCTTATGGACCAGCCGCCTCTGGTAATAATAATAATAATAACTTATACTTTTAATCTAACTTTAATGTATCCCCAATAAACCTGCTCTTACCTCACAAGTGCCAAGATCTAGCCACACCAGATCTCTGTGTTGAAAGCTGCTAATTCATTTTCTTATTGCTCCACAGAAAAATGCAGCGATCGACAGTCTACAGGAGCAAGTTACAAATGCAAAGGAAAAGTTAATGCAACTCCTAAAATCTGAATGCATTGTAGAGATCACAGATGTGTCCATGCTGTCCACATCTACAATGACCATTCAGCAGCAAGAAGCTCCTGTCAGCGAGGCCACCAATGAACCAGAAAGACAGGAACCTAGTAACAAATTGACGAACAATGACACAAGTCTGGACCAGAGTCTCTATGAAGAAGGTGCTTTAGAGTCAAATGATGAAAACCCCCAGCCACTTACAGAAGAGCCCCAGGAATCACAAGGCAATGACCTCCAGCCCACTGAATGCTCCATTCCACAACCAGAGACTGGAATGCCCACATGCTTCGTGGAGAGCACCTCAAAACCTCAGAGCGAGTGCGCCGACAAAGGTGCAGAAGGCACGTGCGAGGCTTGGGAACGGTTATCAAGGAAGATGAACTATGTGAGCACCGAGAAGCTGCAGGAGATTCTCAGGGAACTCAGTGTTGAAACTTTGTCGAAAGGTTGCCAGATGTCTCCTGGAAGGCAGCGGCGTGCAAGCTACAGCGTCCACAGGGAGCCAACAGGGCATTCTACGGAAGTATTCCGGAATGTTAGCCTCAACTTTTCCCCATCCATGCCCCGAAGAAGAAGGGGGCTTGCTTACAGTCGTAGGAATGCTGGACCTTCCTCACAGGCCTACAAGGAAAGGCCCCAAGCAGACCAATGGTTCATTAACCAGGGTGCTAGAGACAGATGTGAAGGTGCAAGCACACACATGGAGGACACTCTAAATAACCTGGGTGAGATGAGGCTGGATGAAACTATTGATGACCTTTCACAGCATCTACCCTCTTCTCCAGCCAATATTATGGAACTAGGTGTTCAAATGGAAGGAACGAGGGTCCACGAAAATGGTGGTCTATGGATATCCACATTATCAGACCCAACAAACTTTCCAAGGCAGCCTAGTCATATTGTAAACTGGATTCATGCGGGACAGGACACATATGGGCCACTGAGGTTTCGATCGGAGTCTCCTTTCTCCGAGTCAGACTCCAGTAGCTCTGAAGAGACCTTTTGTCTCTGTCACCGGCCGTACTGCGATATATGCTTTCCACATATGTGTGAGACCAGCGACACAGAAACAGAGTCTACAGATTACTTAAAATGTTGGCCAACCCATCTCACAGGTTCTCAGCTTGTTGTAAATTTTAAAGAAGACCTACAACCAACCTTTGTTTGATGTAGCAGTAGCGTGCTTGCACTGTCCTGTGATTCCTTAGGTTAAGGTTACCAGATTTTCCGGAGACACCCTACTGACCACGCCTACAAAACCGCAATCCCATTTGTAGCCGCACCTACAATTTCACATGTCCTGAAACAGTTGGGAGTCGGGATTAAGTAACACCCAGATTTCAAAGGTCAGAATTAAGTAACTCCCAGAGTTCAAAGGTCAGAATTAAGTAACTCCCAGAGTTCAGGTGTCAGGATGAAGTAAAACAAAGACTTCAGGGGTCAGGATTAGGTAACACAAAGACTTCAGGGGTCAGGATTAAGTAACACAAAGACTTCAGGGGTCAGGATTAAGTAACACAAAGACTTCAGGGGTCAGGATTAAGTAACACAAAGACTTCAGGGGTCAGGATTAAGTGACGCACACAGCTCACAGGCCAGTATTAAATAACATGCAGAGTTCAGGGGACTGCATTCAGTAGTGCATAGAGTTTAGAGGTCAGGACTAAGAAACACCAAAAGTTCAGGGGTCAGAATAAAATAACACTCAGGAGTCAGGATTCAGTAATGCATAGAGTTTAGGGATCAGTAATAAGTAATGCCCAGAGTCCAGAGGTCAGCATTAAGTAACGCCCAGTGTTCAGGGGTTCGGATTAAGTAATGCCCAGAGACCAAGGGTCAAGATTAAGTAAAAGAAAAAATTATGGACTCCCGCTTGACAAACTGGTGGATGTGTGGCTGAGAAGTGTCACACCAAAAGAAATACAATATATAAATGAATCAAATACATTAAATAATATACCAAACTGTACCACGCACTCTGTGAAAAATTATAAAGGGAATGCGTAAATCCCCTTATAAAGCAGTGCAATAAAACAGTGCAATCTAACTTCAAATTAAGTCCATGGATAATGGATATAAACCAGGGAGTGAATCATAAAGTCCATATGGGAGAAACCCAAAAAGGTGATAAACAGTCCCAGGTGATTCAAAATATATAGGATCATAAATGTGTGGATCCACCACCAAAAAAAGGGGGAGCCTGGCCGCTTACCGGAACCCCATGACCCCCCATTACAGAGGGTCTAAATGGGCATTGAGATCCTGCTGGTCTGGAGCTCCTACATTTGAGGATGGAGACCGGAAGATGGAATTGGATGGATCCCCAAGGAGACTAAGTTCTCAGCATTGTGTAGTCATCATGGAAAAAGAAAAAGGGAGGGCTCCCATAGTGTAAAATCAAAGGTGGTTTATTAAATTTAGAAAAAACATAAACACTCACATGTAAAAAAGAAATCGTCATCAATAAAGGAACAGCCTGTGGCACTGGCCGGATGACCACAGGTAGCCCGTCCAGCTGGGTATACAGCAACAATGGGAGGTGGCGCGATGAAGCCGCTCAGCCCTACGCTGCGTTTCGCAATAAGTTTGCGTCTTCCAGGGGCACGAGCTGCTCATCGCATCACCTCCCTTAAATAATAAAAACAAAAGCCTCACTTTGGAATCACCCAGGCCCGTATCTGCAATAGCCTAAAGCGCACTTAATATTTGTGCGCAGACGCGCCGGGACTCCACTTCCGCACTAGCCTAGAACGGATGAGGCCACGGCGCCAGTGCGCATGCGCGCCCCAAGGCTCCGTCAGCGTCACCTGATGTTAAGTCAATTGATTGAATAAACGACCGGGGTCTCATTTACATTGAGTCCACGGGTCCCGCGGTCACGGAGCACTCAGCGGGCGCGCGCCCCCCGCCGGCGGCACGCACGCACCCACAATGCCGCTTCTTAAAGGGGACATACCTGTATGCCCATTTGTGCAGCTGTGCCATTGTGCCGACGTATATAGTTGTGCGCTGGTCGGCAAGCGGTTAAGTAACGCAGAGTTCAGGGGTCAGGATTAAGTAATACCCAGAGTCCAAGGGTCAGGATTAGGTAATGCCCAGAGACCAAGGGTCAAGATTAGGTAATGCCCAGAGTTCGGGGGTCAGGATTAAATAATGCCCAGGGACCAAGGGTCAGGATTAAGTAATACCCAGAGTCCAAGGGTCAAGATTAGGTAATGCCCAGAGTTCTGGGGTCAGGATTAAATAATGCCCAGAGTCCTGGGGTCAGGATTAAATAATGCCCAGAGTCCTGGGGTCAGGATTAAATAATGCCCAGAGACCAAGGGTCAGGATTAAGTAACACCCAGAGTTCAGGAGTCCAGATTAGGTAATGCGCAGAGTTCAGGGGTCAGAATTAAACATGTAACTCACAGATTCCCCTGGTGTCCCCCACATTTGGCATCTGACTCCCCCCCTTCTGATTCTGGTCATCCCCAGCTGCTGAGGCCTGGGATCGTCCCCAGGAGGCGGGCACCCTAGATTAAACATTGCAGCGTGCACGCTCCACCTCCCAGTCACATTGCACACAATGAGGGTGGATGGAGCACCAGGAGCAGCTTGCATGCGCATATTCATGGAATCACTCTAGCAGCGCCATTTTGGATCGACGCTTGGCTTGTGCAGCGTGTCTGTTGGGTTGGGGCGAGCGCACTGGAACATTTACTGTAAGGTGCCAGACAAATGGTAACCTTACCTTCAGTCTATTGGAGTGATAATCAATGAGAAAATAATCAATGAGAAAATAATCAATTTTGCGGTTAAAAGTGCTTCACTGAGGCAATGTGTGTTTTTCCAAAAGGATGAATTCGTTTGAAATTTTGTTTCTAATTTATCGAGAGGTGGAAATAACTGTTGAAAAAAAAATAAAAATTGTTTGACTTTTGTTTTTGCTTTTTTTTTTCAATAAAAAGGGTTTTCAGAATAAAAAATAAAAAAAAATAAAAATACTGCTCTATATAGGATAAAAAGTCATTTCAATTAAGGGGCTATTTATAAATAAAGTAGCCATTCGTCCAGTGAATCTGCTTGCATAGTCATTCTGTGTGGATTGGGCATAAATGAATGTTTTTTAACCACTTGACCTCTGGATGATTTACCCCCCTTCATGACCGGGCCATTTTTTTGGGGGGATATGGAACTGCATTACTTTGCAATCACGATTGCGCGGTCATGCAACGCTGTACATAAATAAAATTGATGTCATTTTTTTCCCCACAAATAGAGTTTTTTTTTTTTTTTTTTTTTGGTGATATTTGATCACCTCTGCGGTTTTTATTTTTTTGTGCTATAAACAAAAAAAGACCGACAATTTTGAAAAAAAAAAAAAACAATATTTTTTACTTTCTGCTACACATCCAATAAAAAAAAAAAAGAAAAAAAAATCAAATTCCTTCATCAATTTAGCCCAATATAGATATTTTGCTAAAAAAATCCCAATAAATGTATGTATTTAGTTATTTTTTTTACTAGTAATGGTGGCGATCAACGACTTATAGCGGGGCTGCAATATTGCGGTGGACAGTCGGACACCTAACTGACACTTTGTGGGAACTAGTGATGCTAATACAGTGATCAGTGCTAAAAATATGCACTGTCACTGTACTAATGACATTGGCTGGGAAGGGGTTAAACATCCAGAGCAATCAAAGGGTTAAATGAGTGCCTAGCCAGTGTTTGTGTACACTGTGTGAGGTGCTTTTACTAAGGGAAAGTAATGGATTTCATTCCCTGCTTCACAGGGAAAGAAAATCCATTACAAAAAAAGGGAAGGGTCCCCCAGGGGTGGGGTTTTCTAGGCAGCAAAAAATTGTAAAGGTAACTCATATAGAGTAAAAATTGATAGCTTTATTGGTGACAATCATATCAAAATGACAATAAAGTTAAAATGTGAGCTCTGGTAACGGAGATAAAAATTCAATACAGTAAATGCAGACACAGTAATACACAACATTCAATGTAGTTAATGCTGGTTGTGCATGAAACCTGACGCGTTTCAACCCAAAAGGGTCCTCCTCAGAGGTTTGGTCTACTGTGAAAAGAATTTACATTCATTGGTTGTACTTTGTGGCTAAAAACATAATGATATTAGCAACACAAATCCATTACTTCCCCGCTGACAGGACAGAGCTCTGCCTTATTTACATAGGCAGAGCCCTGTCCAGTGTGTCTTCCTGATCATTGGCGTCTGCTGTGTATAATCACAGCAGAGCTGGGTCGCCGGTGGCGCGTGTGCGCGCAAACCCATACCCGGAAGTTCCGGATTACGTACCTAGTACAGTGGAACCTCAGATTGTAAGTAACACAGTTTACGAACGTTTCGCTATTTTTAAAAAAAAATTCTCACTCCCTTTGCGAGTGTTGTCTTGCAAGACGAGCAGGATTCAAGCCGCTGGGGTGTGCACTACCGCATTTGGCCAGAGGTGCGGGAGCGCCTGTGACGCTCGGAGACGCTCGGTTTCGGAGCGTCTCTGAGTGTCTCCGGCGTCCCCCGCACCTCTGGCCACAAGCGGTACTGCATACACTGGTGCCCCCGCACCTCTGGCCACAAGCGGTACTGCATACACTGGGGCCCCCGCACCTCTGGCCACAAGCGGTACTGCATACACTGGGGCCCCCGCACCTCTGGCCACAAGCGGTACTGCATAAACTGGGGCCCCCGCACCTCTGGCCACAAGCGGTACTGCATACACTGGGGCCCCCGCACCTCTGGCCACAAGCGGTACTGCATACACTGGCGCCCCCGCACCTCTGGCCACAAGCGGTACTGCATACACTGGGGCCCCCGCACCTCTGGCCACAAGCGGTACTGCATACACTGGGGCCCCCGCACCTCTGGCCACAAGCGGTACTGCATACACTGGCGCCCCCGCACCTCTGGCCACAAGCGGTACTGCATACACTGGCGCCCCCGCACCTCTGGCCACATACAGTACTGCATAGACCAGCAGTGGCTGTGGAACGGATTATCTGAGTTTCCATTATTTCCTATTGGGAAACTCGCTTTGATATACGAGTGCTTTCGATTACAAGCATTCTTCTGGAAGGAATTATCCTCGTAATCCAAGGTATTACTGTACGTGATCTGGCGCAGGAGAGCCGCCTTGCCGCCGTATATGTTTGTTATACAGTCGGCAAACCGTAATTAATCTAATCTCTCTTCTGAATGAATGTTCTTTTTTTTACAGGCAGTAGTAAATACCACAGTATTGGCACTAGATGGGAAATGTCTTTGTAACAAGAGATTAAGCGTAACAATTCTAGGTAACGCTAGAGGGAATTGGCAAACAAAATGTAGCAATCTCTAGAATTGTTACATTGCCTCTCTTGCTACAAGGATGCACTGTCTGTGAGCTGGTGGTAAGTAGGCTTTGGTTTTTTCCTGGGCATTCCCCAGGCTTTGTTTGCAAGGATGCACTGTATGTATTTCTTTTGCAGCTGATCAAGTAATTCTGAAGGAGTGCTGAAGAGAAGTCGTCCTGAAAGTCCAGAAGTGACTAGTTTTGGTCAGTGGCAGCCGCTCGTACGGGGCGCAGGGGCACCGCCCCTCTAATCCATGAGCCCGGCCCATAATCTACATGCAGAGTGCCGAACGCATGGATTCCAATGGGTCTTTTTTTTTAAGCACATGATTAGAGCCTGAGGCTCTAATTGGCTTCAAAAGGGGTGGGCTCTGCACCCCGCGCCCACTCAGTTGTGTGACATTAGCGAATTAATATTCGCTAATGTCTTCCTGTTTCTCCTACCAGCCAATCAGGAAGCGGGTCCTGAGATCCAATTGGCCGGGAGTCCTAAGGCCCAATTGCCCACTAGTCCTAAGTCCTGATTGGCTGGGAGTAGAAGCAACTGCCGGGACTAGGGAGGAGATGCAGGGGGAGGGGAAGCTGCTGAAGCCACGACCTGGATAGGGTAAGTGCGGGACTGGTGGGCGAGAGAAGCGGCGATTGAGCACCAGGGGTGGGGGGTGGTTGGCTGGCTGGGTGGGAGCCGCGTGCTGCCCCCTCAAGAAAATGGAGCACCAGCCGCCACTGGTTTTGGTGGTAGAAAAAAGCAGGACTCTTGACGTTTCTCCATCCAGACCTGGTAGAACGATATTAGCCTGGCTTCCACCATACAGGTCTGGACTGGTAGGAAGTCAAAAAGGTTTTAGAGTTCCTGAGGGACAGGAGAGGCCTTTGTTTTGCAGCGTTTCAAAAAAAATGCTTGAGTGACCCTCCAACCTCTTTAAAATAAGAGAAGTATGACCTTTCCTCTTTAGCCCTAGATTGTATCCAAGATCTGGTAGAGAAGAATATTTTCTGTCCTAATTATAATACCTTGAGGGATGAGTCCTTGATTACCTCTTGGTGATTTCATTTAGGAGGCACAACCATTCCAATGAAATCTTACACCAGTTCTACTTTGGCATGAGGGGGCCATAACCTGGAGGCTGCAGCCATAAGGCCTTCTAGGATGTAACTGTATGAAGCATGGCACTAGATGCAGCATGGCAGTAAACTGGTCAAGGGGGGCTACCAAGAGGCCTACAGCAACATTAATGGAGCTGCAGGAATATCTGGCAAGTACTGGCTGTGTGGTACATGTGACAACAATCTCCCGTATTCTTCATATGTCTGGGCTATGGGGTAGAGTGACAAGACGGAAGACTTTTCTTACCAAGAAAAACATCCAAGCCCGGCTAAATTTTGCAAGAACACATCTAAAGTCTCCCAAAAGCATGTGGGAAAATGTGTTATGGTCTGATGAAACCAAGGTTGAACTTTTTTGCCCATGATTCCAAAAGATATGTTTGGCGCAAAAACAACACCGCACATCACCAAAAGAACATCATACCCACTGTGAAGCATGGTGGTGGCAGCATCAGGCTTTGGGGCTGTTTTTCTTCTGCTGTTACATTCTTCAGCTGTCGCAATTTCAGTGACCCACCGAGCCCTACTTTTCAACAATGTGTGATCCTGAATAGAGGACAGCAAGACAGAGTAGGCCCTCGATATCAGACCCTTGTGAGGGGTAGCATATAGGATTTCCCACATTATCGAGGAGCTAGATATAACTAAGAAGTGCGTTCGTGCTTGCGTCTGGATTGCGTGTCGGAGTTGAAGATATTGATAGAATTGTTTATTTTGCAGAGAAGAGAACTCCGCACACAACTGATCAAACGCCTTCAGAGTTATATCATTATACAGCTGGTGAAAGAACCAGATCCCATGAGGAGAATCCCTGCAATTTACATAATTCAGGTTAATTAGGATTATTCCACAATGGAGTAAAGTTCATAGGACCTGTGATAGACAAGGCCTCCCCTAACTGCCCGCCAAACCCTCCTAAGCAAATCCGCAGTTGGAGAGGAAGGGGCAGTGGCGGCTGGTGCTCAAAATTTTTTGGGGGGAGCAAACAAACTAAAAAATACTGACCCCCCCCCTATTAATTACAGCCACTGTGCCCATCAATCACAGCCAATGTGCCCATCAATCGCAGCCACTGTGCCCATCATATGCAGCCACTGTGCCCATCATATGCAGCCATTGTGCCCATCATATGCAGCAACGTGTGCCCATCATATGCAGCCACCGTGCCCCATCATATGCAGCCACTGTGCCCATCATATGAAACCACTGTGCCCCATCAAATGCAGCCACTTGTGCCCGTCATATGCAGCCACTTGTTCCTATCATATGCAGCTCTTGTGCCAATCAATTGCAGCCACTTGTGCTCATCATATGCAGCCATTTGTGCCCATCAAATGTAGCCACTTGTGCCAATCAAATGCAGCCACTTGTGCTCATCATATGCAGCCATTTGTGCCCATCAAATGCAGCCACTTGTGCCCATCATAGGCAGCCATTTGTGCCTGTCAAATGCAGCCACTTGTGCCCGTTAAATGCAGCCACTTGTGCCCAGTATATGCAGCCACCTGTGCCAATCAAATGCAGCCACTTGTGCCCATCAAATGCAGCCACTTGTGCCAATCAAATGCAGCCACTTGTGCCCATCAAATGCAGCCACTTGTGCCAATCAAATGCAGCCACTTGTGCTCATCATATGCAGCCATTTGTGCCCATCAAATGCAGCCACTTGTGCCCGTCAAATGCAGCCAGTTGTGCCCAGTATATGCAGACACTTGTGCCTATCAAATGCAGCCAGGCGCATCCCCCGGCTCGGCTGTCACTTCACTAACCCCTCCCCCAGGCGGCCGGTCTGGCGGCACTTACCGCTCGTGTGGCGGGGGCTCTGCTCCTCTGGCGGGAAAAGGCGGCTGCGGCTCCTGTGTCCGCTCGGCTCCTTAGACTTCCTCCATCGTGTCTCCTCTTCCGCCAAAGCGTTTGGCCAAAGCATTAGGCGATCCTATTGGATGCCTATCAGGAGACAGATCTCACTGACCTGCCTGCTGATTGGCAGGGAGGATTGTTAGTGTGAAAATAGCGAAAATTAATTCGCTATGCCACACAACAGGGTGGGATCGGGACGCAGTGCTCTGCGCCCCAAGCCCACCCTATTTTGAAGCCTATTAGAGCCTCTGGCTCTAATCACATGCTTCAGAATACACACCCCCTGCCTATCCCCGCCATAGTATTTCATGTGTCCGGTGTCCTGAAAGGGCACATGAATAGGGAGGGCGGCGGAGGTGTCAGGGGGTGCGGCGCTCATGTTCCCAAAATGCACGGGCCGCCACTGGGAAGGGGGAATATCCACGAGATCCCTTTCTAAATGAGAATCAGCTGTCAAGGTGGGGTTGGATAGAGAGATTAATTGAGCTATAGGTGCCGAATTTTCCTCAATTCCCCATCCAGCCAGTTGTTGGAGTTGTGACGCCAGGAAATACATTTTGGAACGTGGGACCGCTAATCCACCCCTGTCCTTACCGTATTGCAAAGTACATAAGCTAATTCGGGCCTGCTTCCTCTTCCATATAAGATCTCTAAATTGGGAGTCAATACGCTTGAACCATTGATTAGATATCCACACAGGGGAGTTAGGAAGGAGATACAGGAGCTGTGGAGACCAGATCATCTTCATCAGATTCACTTGACCCACCACCGACAGAGGCAATTTACACCAACCCTGCCACTTAATTCTTTGTTTATCCAATAGAGGGGTTAAATGAAGCCTTAGATATTCAGAAAGGTTCGGTGAAACCACCACTCCTAAATACTTAAATAACGAAGGCGCAGCTATCTGGTAGGCACCGGCAGGTAGAGGCGATACCAATGGATCGAGAGGCATAGGTAAGGCTTTAGACCAGTTGATGGTAAATCCAGAGAATTCACCACATTTTTTGATAGTTTCCATTAACCACTTCCGGACCGCCGCACGCCGATATACGTTCTCACTTTGAAGAGGGATATCGTTGTTACGGCAGCAGCTAGCTGCCATAACCCCAGTATCCTCTTCTTTGGCGGGCGGTCCGGCCTCCAATAATAGTGGTCTCTGCAGCGGATTCGCCGTTCGATCACTTTTATCGGCGGCGGGAGAGGAGCCCTTCGTGCCGCGCTCCGGTGCCCTCCGCCGCTTACAGCAGTCGTCGGCAGCGGCGGAGGCGATCGGATCCTTCTTCCTGTTAGGCATGGAGATGAGTGAGGGGAAGATGCCCCCCACCCGTCTCCATACCATTGCAGGGAGGAAGTGACGTCAAAACGTCACTTCCACCCATAGCTCTTAAAGGGACATTTTTTTTTTCAAATGACAACATTTTTATTTTATTTTTTTATTGCATTATAGTGTAAATATGAGATCTGAGGTCTTTTTGACCCCAGATCTCATATTTAAGAGGTCCTGTCATGCTTTTTTCTATTACAAGGCATGTTTACATGCCTTGTAATAGGAATAAAAGTGACACATTATTTAAAAAAAAAAACAATAATGTAAAAATAAAAAATAAAAATGTAAAATAAATAAGAAAAAAAATTGAAAAAATTTAAATGCGTCCCGTCCTGCCGAGCTCGCGGGCAGAAGCGAATGCATAGGTAAGCCACGCCCGCATATGAAAACGGTGTTCAAACCACACATGTGAGGTATCGCCGCGATCATTAGAGCGAGAGCAATAATTCTAGTAAAAGACCTCCTCTGTAACTGAAAACATGCGTTTGATGGCACAGTGGCTGCATATGCTGGGCACAGTGGCAGCAACTGATGTGGCTGTGTTTGATGGCACAGTGGCTGCGTTTGATGGCAGTGGCTGCGCTTAATGGGCACAGTGGCGGCAATTGATAGGCACAGTGGGTGCGTTTGATGGCACAGTGGCTGCGCTTAATGGGCACAGTGGCTGCGTTTGATGGCACAGTGGCTGCGTTTGATGGGCACAGTGGCTTTGTGTGATGGCACAGTGGCTGCGATTGATGGGGTTTTTTTTCTGAATTTTTCAGTTTGTTTGCGCCCCCCCCAAAAATTTTGAGCACCAGCCGCTACTGCGGCCCACCTCAGCCGCCTCACAAAGAGCCCGCAATAGTGGTGGGAGAAGAACAGATCCATGTCTGGCATACACCTCCACCGGAAGGCCATCAGATCCTGGGGAGACTTGTCGTTAGGTGCATTTGCCAAGGCCTCGGTCAACTCCTCTATGGTAATCAGGGAATTCAAAAGCTCTCTATCCTTAGTAGAAATCTGGGGTAAAGAGCGGGACTCTAGAAAAACATCTAAATTAAGAGGTGTAGCATGAGCTCTGGTGGCTAGGGATGAGCCGAACACCCCCCGGTTCGGTTCGCACCAGAACCCGCGAACGGACCGAAAGTTCGCACGAACGTTAGAACCCCATTGACGTCTATGGGACTCGAACGTTCGAAATCAAAAGTGCTCATTTTAAAGGCTAATTTGCATGGTATTGTCCTAAAAAGGGTTTGGGGACCCGGGTCCTACCCCAGGGGACATGTATCAATGCAAAAAAAACTTTTAAAAACGGACGTTTTTTCGGGAGCAGTGATTTTAATGATGCTTAAAGTAAAAAAAAAAAAAAAGTTAAATATTCCTTTAAATATCGTACCTGGGGGGTGTCTATAGTATGCCTGTAAAGTGACGCGTGTTTCCCATGTTTAGAACAGTCCCTGCACCAAATGTCATTTTTAAAGGAAAAAATCTCATTTAAAACTGCTTGCGGGTTTAATGTCATGTCGGGTCATGGCAATATGGATGAAAATCAGTGAGACAAATGGCATGGGTACCCCCCAGTCCATTACCAGGCCCTTTGGGTCTTGTATGGATATTAAGGGGAACCCCGCACCCAAATTAAAATAAGGAAAGGTGTGGGGCCACCAGGCCCTATATACTCTGAACAGCAGTATACAGGCGGTGCAAACAAGACAGGGACTGTAGGTTTGTTGTTAAGTAGAATCTGTTTGTAATTTTGAACATTTTTAACGTGTTTAGCTCCAGCCAAAAAATCTTTTCTAAGCTTTTTGGAAAACATAGGGAAGGGTTATCACCCCTGTGACATTTGTTTTGCTGTCTTTCCTCCTCTTCAGAAGATTTCACCTCACTTTTTTGTCCCAATGAAAAATGTTTTTTGAAAATTTGGGTTTTTTTGTGGAACAAGGATTGGAAAGCATCAGTGGAAAGGAGAAATTGTTTTCCCATATTAACTCTTACAGGAGAGAATTTCCCTTCCTAGGGGTAGATTTCATCTCACTTCCTGTTGTCTCCTTCCATTTGCAAGTAGGAGTCGTTTGTAAGTTAGATGTTTGAAAGTAGGGTCCTGCCCTATATACTCAGCAGAAATTTGGGCCTTAGGTGTTGCTGTGGCCACAACACTGTAAGCCCTCACAGGGCCCTGCTGTGAAATATTAGATCAAGAATTGTAATTACATGCCCCTGTTGAACAGGAGCTGAAAAATTAGGCCTTAGGCACTGGTGCTGGTGCCACAACACTGCAACCCCTCACAGACACTCTAGTTGGAACGCAGGAACGAGCCCTGCTGCAAAGTATTGCTTCAAAAATTGTAATTACACGCCCCTGTTAGACAGGGGCAGAAAAATTGGGCCTTAGGCACTGGTGCTGGTGCCACAACACTGCAACCCCTCACAGACACTCTAGTTGGAACGCAGGAACGAGCCCTGCTGCAAAGTATTGCATCAAAAATTGTAATTACACGCCCCTGTTAGACAGGGGCAGAAAAATTGGGCCTTAGGCACTGGTGCTGGTGCCACAACACTGCAACCCCTCACAGACACTCTAGTTGGAATGCAGGAACGAGCCCTGCTGCAAAGTATTACATCAAAAATTGTAATTACACGCCCCTGTTAAACAGGGGCTGAAAAATTGTGCCTTAGGCACTGGTGGTGGCGCCCAGAACCAAAAATGTTCTTACAAGCTATCAGCGTGATGATTGAGGAGGAAGAGGATAATTACTCAGGGATAGTCACTCAGCATCAGCATAGGCAGTCTTTGAAGGGATCTGAGATTTCAAAAAAAATTATTCGGTTACATCAGCATCAGGTGCTTGGTAGCTGGTGGTGATCCAAGACTCATTCATTTTTATGAAGGTCAGCCGATCGACCGAGTCGGTTGACAGACGCACCCTGTGATCGGTTACCACGCCTCCAGCAGCACTGAATGTGCGTTCCGAAAGAACGCTGGATGCAGGACAGGCCAGTAGCTCAATTGCATACTGTGCAAGCTCTGGCCAGTGATCCATCCTCAAGACCCAGTAACCCAGAGGATTTTCGGTGGGAAAGGTGTCCAAGTCTGATCTTGCCCCTAGGTATTCCTGCACCATGTAAAACAGACGCTGCGATGGTTGCTGGAACCGATCATACCTTGGGGCTGCGGACCAAAAAATTGTCTGAACGCATCGGTCAGACGGCCACCTTCTCCACCGCTCCTTCTTTGACTGACCGAAGCCTCAGCAACACGTTGTCCAGAAACAGGAGTTTGTAACCTCCCAGTCTCTGGGAACGCGTTGCACAGACCTTTCTGCAAGGCCTCCCGAAGATGTTTCATCCTCTGCTCCCTCTGCGATGGCAAGATAAGGTCCGCAACCTTACCCTTGTAACGTGGATCAAGGAGGGTTGCCAGCCAGTATTGGTCCTTCTCCTTGATACCACGAATACGAGGATCCTTACGCAGGCTTTGCAGGATCAGGGAGGCCATGCAGCGTAGGTTTGCTGAGGCATTCGGTCCGGAGTCCTCTGGGTCACTAAGAATGACATGGTCCGCAGCCACCTCCTCCCAGCCACGTACAAGTCCATGTGTTTCTTGGGACTGATCCCTTAAAGACTGCTGCTGATGCTGAGTGCCAGGCTCCACCTCCATACTGACACAATCTTCCTCCTCCTCCTCCTCCTCTTCCTCCTTGTCCTCTTCCTGTGTGATCGGCGGGCACGCAGGAACACTGTCTGGATAAAGGGGGCCTTGAGAGCTAAGGAAGTCCTCCTCTTCCTGCCTCTGTTCTGCCTCAAGTGCCCTGTCCATTATTCCACGCAGCGTGTGCTCCAACAGGTGGACAAGGGGGACAGTGTCACTGATGCATGCACTGTCACTGCTCACCATCCTCGTGGCCTCCTCGAATGGTGACAGGACAGTGCATGCATCCCTGATCATGGCCCACTGGCGTGGGGAAAAAAAACCAAGCTCCCCTGACCCTGTCCTGGTGCCATAGTCGCACAGGTACTCATTGATGGCCCTCTGCTGCGTGTGCAGCCGCTGCGGCATGGCCAACGTTGAGTTCCACCTGGTGGGCATGTCACAGATTAGGCGGTTCTTGGGCAGGTTAAACTCCTTTTGGAGGTCCGTCAGCCGAGCACTGGCATTATATGACCGGCGGAAATGCACACAGACTTTCCTGGCCTGCCTCAGGACATCCTGTAAGCCCGGGTACCTGCCCAAGAACCGCTGCACCACCAAGTTAAGGACGTGAGCCAAACAGGGCACATGGGTCATTTGTCCCTGTCGGAGGGCAGAGAGGAGGTTGGTGCCATTGTCGCAAACCACCATTCCTGCCTTAAGTTGGCGTGGCGTCAACCACCTCTGAACCTGCCCCTGCAGAGCTGACAGAACCTCTGCCCCAGTGTGGCTCCTGTCCCCCAAGCACACCAGCTCAAGCACCGCATGGCATCTTTTGGCCTGCGTACTTGCGTAGCCCCTTGAACGCCTACGGAGCACCGCTGGTTCCGAGGAAGAGGCCATGGAGGAAGAAGAAGAGGAGGGGGTGGAGGAGAGAGGTGTGTCACAATCAGCATTTTGGAGGCGTGGTGGCGGAACAACCTCCAACAATACTGCACCTTGTCCTGCATCCTTCCCAGCTGCCAGCAGAGTCACCCAATGCGCCGTGAAACTTAGGTAACGTCCCTGTCCATGCCTGCTGGACCATGAGTCAGCGGTAATATGCACCTTACCGCTGACCGCCCTGTCCAGCGAGGCATGGACATTGCCTTCCACATGCCGGTAGAGAGCCGGAATCGCCTTCCGTGAGAAAAAGTGGCATTTGGGTACCTGCCACTGAGGAACCGCACATTCCACAAACTCACGGAAGGGGGCAGAGTCTACCAACTGAAAAGGCAGCAGTTGAAGTGCTAGCAATTTTGCCAAGCTAGCATTCAACCGCTGGGCATGTGGATGGCTGGGAGCAAACTTCTTTCGGCGGTGCAGCAGCTGGGGCAGGGAAATTTGCCTGGTACAATCTGACGTCGGTGTATCAAAAGCAGATTGCCCACAAGTACTTGGCTGTGACACACCTAATTCTACACCTTCATTCCTCTCACTGCAGGTCTCAGAGAGGACTGAAGGTCTAGTGGGGTTGGAAATCTCAGCTGATGAGGAGCAAGGAGAGATCCTCTTTGTTCTTTGGTGTGGGTCTTTTAGATACGCTTGCCAACGAACTGCATGGCAGGTCAACATATGTCTGGTCAAGCATGTGTTACCCAAGCGGGAGATGTTTTGGCCACGCGAGATACGCTTGAGACATATGTTGCAAATAGCAGCGGTGCGATCTGATGCACTCGTCTCAAAAAAAGCCCACACCAAAGAACTTTTTGAATAACGCGCAGAGACTGCAGCGCCCTGCACATGTGGAGCTTTGGGGTGTGATGCAGTCAATGTGCTGCCCTTAGGCTGGCCCCTGGAGGGCATCCTGCCTCGTTGGTGATGTGCCGCCGCCTCCTCCTCCTCCTCCTCCTCCTCCTCCTCCTCTCTCCTACCAGGCACCCACGTTGAGTCAGTGACCTCATCATCCCCTCCCTCCTCATCACTGGAGCAAACCTGGCAGTATGCTGCAGCAGGGGGAGCATGACTGCCAGATTGCTGTCCTTCTTGGGCACCCCCTCTGTCCGTGCTCATGTTACTGCCTTCATCGAGCTCAGTATCGTCATCAGAGCCTTCCAAACGCTGGGCATCCTCCTGGAGCATGTACCCAACACTGTGGTCAAACAGTTCGAGGGAATCCTCATGAGGACATGGTGGAGCTAGGGAAGGAGTCACTGATGACATTGAGCTGAGGGAAGAGGCCGCTGCTTTGCCAGACAAAGCACCCTGGGCATGGGTGAGAGAGGATGAGGAGGATGAGGACGGCTTGGTCATCCACTCGACCAAGTCTTCCGCATGTTGCGGCTCAACACGGCCAGCTGCCGAAAAAAAGGCCAAGCGTGTCCCATGGCCACGTGCTGATGAGGATGCACCGTCTCCATGACCAGCACTAGACACAGAGCCTGCTTGCCCTCTCTTATTGGCTTGTGACTGTCTGCCTCTCCTTCTTGGCCTTCCAGACATACTAATGGCCTGTAGCTGCACTAAGCTGGGATAGAACACCTGTAATTTTCTTCAGGTAGCTTTATATACTGTAACCAGACAAGCCTGCCTGTCAGTAGGAAGATAACAGGAACGGATCTAGCTGTACACTGTGAGCAGGACGCACTGTACTAAATGTAAATAGTCTAGCTGCCTGACCGTGGTACTAATAGGATCAAATAGAACACCTGTAATTTTCTTCAGGTAGCTTTATATACTGTAACCAGACAAGCCTGCCTGTCAGTAGGAAGATAACAGGAACGGATCTAGCTGAACACTGTGAGCAGGACGCACTGTACTAAATGTAAATAGTCTAGCTGCCTGACCGTGGTACTAATAGGATCAAATAGAACACCAGTAATTTTCTTCAGGTAGCTTTATATACTGTAACCAGACAAGCCTGCCTGTCAGTAGGAAGATAACAGGAACGGATCTAGCTGAACACTGTGAGCAGGACGCACTGCACTAAATGTAAATAGTCTAGAAGATAACAGGAACGGATCTAGCTGAACACTGTGAGCAGGACGCACTGCACTAAATGTAAATAGTCTAGAAGATAACAGGAACGGATCTAGCTGAACACTGTGAGCAGGACGCACTGCACTAAATGTAAATAGCAGGAACGGATCTAGCTGAACACTGTGAGCAGGACGCACTGCACTAAATGTAAATAGTCTAGATAGAAGATAACAGGAACGGATCTAGCTAAACTGAATACAGTGTATATATATATATGCAACACCTGGGATGCATATATATACACAATACACTGTAAGTGCAGCTAACTGACTGACTGTTCTGCCTAATCTATCTAACTCAAATCAAATGACACTGTCTCTCTCTCTCTCTATCTCTCAGCACACCGGAACACACACTACACAGGGCCGCCGTGCAGGCGGCCTTATATAGTGTGGGGTGTGTACTAAATCCCCTGAGCCATAATTGGCCAAAGCCACCCTGGCTTTGGCCAATTACAGCTCTCTCTACTGACGGCGCTGTGATTGGCCAAGCATGCGGGTCATAGTGCATGCTTGGCCAATCATCAGCCAGCAATGCACTGCGATGCCGCAGTGAATTATGGGCCGTGACGCGCCACACGAATTTAGCGCGAACGGCCCATATCGTTCGCAATTCGGCGAACGGGCGAACAGCCGATGTTCGAGTCGAACATGGGTTCGACTCGAACACGAAGCTCATCCCTACTGGTGGCATACAAGTCAGTATAGAAATGCTGAACATCCAAAATATCAGAGTCAACTGTACAAGTCTCTCCATTCAGGGATTGAATCGCAGCTATGGAGGAATCCTCCTGCTGTGCTCTAGCTACCATCGCCAACAGATGGCCAGTATTCTCTCCCTCCTCAAAATAATTTTGCTGAAGAAAATATCGTTTTTTCTCAGCCGGTTATAAAACGACATTATTATAAATAGACTGGGCCTCAGCCCAGTTAGAGCGATTAAGTTGTTAAGGGTCAGTCCCTCAGCTGTAGTTCAGCACGAACAGTATCTTCCCACTCTCTAGATTTCCGTTCAATATTTGTGATTTCTCGAATAATAAGACCCCTCAAAAATGCATTGAGAGAATCCCATACATACATATTTACATAGTTAGTAAGGTTGAATAAAGACACCAGTCCATCCAGTTCAACCTGAGTAAGTGTGGGTGCGTGTCTACAATTGTCCCTATCCCTGTACATTGTGTCTCATTAAGATGCTCATCTATTATATTATTATTTATTTAAGGTACCCATACAGCGCCGTCAATTTAAGTAGCGCTCCACACATACATCGCACACTTACATCGGTCCCTACCCTCAAGGAGCCCACAATCCAAGGTCCCCAACTCACATATACTAGGGTGTCAGAAACCATGAAATCAGGCCGAGGCAGAAGTACAGTTAAATCACACTTGTTTAATAATAAAAGTAAAAAGAACAAACGTAGTCAAAGTTCAGTAACCGGAAAAGAAAGTCAGCCAAGCCAGAAGTCAGGGATCAACGCAGTGGAACAGCAAGCAGGATCTGGAGCCAGATCAGCACAGCAAGGCTTCAACAGGATCTCAGGAGATAGTTTTTGTGATGTTGACCAAGGCGAAGGCAGAGCTCATCTGGACTGGATGGCTTAAGTAGGCAGGACTGACGAGCAGGATATCATCACCAGCTGAGTAACTGGAGAGATAGGAGCTGGCAATTACCCGACAGCTGAGCGGCCAGCTCAGAGAAGGAAGGGCTGAGCCAAGCCCTGACATAGGGCCAAATTTGGACAGAAGCCAATTAACCTACACTCTTTGGAGTGTGGGAGGAAACACACACAAGCACAGGGAGAACATGCAAACACAAGGCAGGTAGTGTCGTGGCTGGGATTCGAACCAGTCACCCTTTTTACTGCTAGGTGAGAGTGCTACCCACTACACCACTGTGCCGCCCTTACAATTGCAGCACTAGCAGTTGATCCTACTTTAACACCTTCCCGCCCAGCCTATAGTAAAACGATGGCGGGGACGGAAGCACCGTTATGACGTCCTCCCAGAATGTACCTCTCACAGGGCCCTGCAGTTGCGCGATCTGTCACCGGTGACTATTCACTGCACCGGCCCACTGCCAGTACCATGTGATCCCTGTGACCAATCACACTAAATGAATCAGTTTCATTCAGTAAAAATGGTTGCCTATACTAATGAAATTCACTATTATAATAATCTCCAATGTGAGTTTTCTAAAGAACAATTGAAACAGCCGTACTACCTGACCCATACTAGCTCATAGAGCTGCACGATTAATAGTTAAGAATCGAAATCGTGATCTTTTTTCCCTTCCTGATCTTCAAAACAGCATGTCACGATCTTTCCAACAAGTGCAGAGAGTTCTCAGAGCTGGAAAAAAAAAAAATCCAGGCAACCTGCCAAGTTTTATTACAACACACAAATAAGTAGAAACAAAGTATCTTTTTCTTCTTTTATCAAAGAAAAGAAGTGTAGAGTGTAGATGAGGGAAGTTTAACCATATAAAGACTAAACCTTTTCTGACATTTGTTGCTTACAAGTAAAAATCATTATTTTCTGCTAGAAAATTACTTGGAGCACCAAAACATTATATATATGTATATTTTTTTGGCAGAGACCCTAGAGAATAAAATGGTGGTTGTTGCAATATTTTATGTCACACCGTATTTGCGCAATTTAAAAAAAAAAAAAATACACTTTAATTAATTTAAAAAAAAACTAAAAAGTAAAGTTAGCCTAATTTTTTTTTTTGTATAATGTGAAAGAAGATGTTACACCGGGAGAATCGTTATCTTTATTCTAAGCAAAAAAATCGTGATTCTCATTTTAGCCAGAATCGTGCAGCTCTACTAGCTCAGCGGAGTCCAAGGCTCAAGAGAATAACTTGTTGACCAGGCGGTATCGTGTCCCCAGGTATTTAGCAAAATTATACCCCTCCAATCCTAATGTGTGCTGGAGGGACTGTGGACAGAGGGGCACTTTCCTCCACACATGGTGGGAGTGCCCCCTAATTCAGCCTTTTTTGGGTAATGGTGCATAAACATGTATTAGAGGGCCTTGGGATAGATCTTCCCAACTCCCCGAAATGCTTTCTCCTCCCAGTTCCCCATATGCCACTCTCTCGCTATAAACGTAGTGCTCTCCTTCACCTTCTCAGTGCCGCTAAGCGCCTCGTACCGGTTTATTGGAAAAGCTCTTGGGTCCCGAGTGAAGTGGAGTGGATGGGGAAGGTGAAGGAGATCATGGAAGTGGAGGAGTGGCTTGCCACCTGTAAAGACAAACGAGAGAGGTTTGATTCCATATGGGCAGATTGGAGGGAGCATACATCTGAATCAGCCTCAGTTTCTTCCACCTTGGACATAGCTTTGCTGGCATTGGCAGACCGCTCATTTAAACAACTAGCCTTGGCAGACTGTAGCCCTTCCAAGGTCGTCTAATCGGGTACCACATCTAAGTAGCTGTGAACCAGGTGTGAGCTTTGCGACTCTATTCTTGGAGTGTGAACAGCAGTGGTGACTGGTGCTCAATTTTTTTTTTTGGGGGGGGTGCAAACAAACTGAAAAATACTGAACCCCCCCCCCATCAATTGCAGCCTCACTGTGCCCATGAAATGCAGCCATTATGCCCATGAAATGCAGCCATTATGCCCATGAAATGCAGCCACTGTGCCCATCAAATGCAGCCACATGTGCCCAGTATATGCAGCCACATGTGCCCATCATATGCAGCCACTTGTGCCCATTAAATGCAGTCACTTGTGCCCATCATATGCAGCCACTGTGCCCATTATATGCAGCCACGTGTGCCCATCATATGCAGCCACTTGTCTCAATCAAATGCAGCCACTTGTGCCCATCATATGCAGCCATTTGTGCCCATCATATGCAGCCACTTGTGCCCATCATATGCAGCCACTTGTGCCTGTCATATGCAGCCATTTGTGCCCAGTATATTCAGCCACTTGAGCCCATCATATGTAGCCACCTGTGTCCATCATATGCTGCCAGGCTAGGCTGTCACTTCACTAACCCCCAACCCTCTCCTCCCCAGCGGGTAATGGCTCCTGTGTCCGCTCGGCTCGTCTTCAGGCTTCCTCCGCCGTGTCTCCTCTTCCGCTAAAGCGTTAGGCATCCAATCGGATTGCCTAATGCTTTGGCCGATCGGGAGACAGGTCTCACTGACCTGCCTGCTGATTGGCAGGGAGGAGCGTTAGTGTGAAAATAGCGAAAATTCATTCGCTATTCCACACAACATGGTGGGATTGGGACGCAGTGCTCTGCGCCCGGAGCCCACCCTATTTTGAAGCCTATCAGAGCCTCTGGCTCTAATCACGTGCTTCAAAATACACACCCCCCGCCTATCACTGCCATGCTATTTCATGTGTCCGGCGTCCTGAAAGGGGCCAGGCACATGAATAAGGAGGGCGGCATCCGTGTGCCCACAATGCACAGGCCGCCACTGGGGAGTCGAGTCACAGGATAGCTCAAGTGAAAAGAGATTAATTTTCTGTGAGCTTTATGCACATTTTAGTTTACTTCCCAAAGAATGGGTCTCATCGCCCTTCTGTCTGGTCAAAGAAAGGACATGTCCACTGGGACCGAAAGCCTGGGACATGGGAGACTTCCCTTGTGTTCAATAGCACCAAGGTGGCCCTTGGCTTCTCTAAAATAACTGTTACCTATAGTACGAGCGACGACTCCTGGAATTATTATTATTTTTTTTTACCTCATTTCTTTTTTTTTGGTTCCATTACCCTTGATTTGTTGTGATTCAATGCTAAAATAAAATAAAGATTATTCCAAAAAAAAAAAAAAAAAATGTCATATAGGTACAGTGTTGCATGACCACGCAAGAAAAAAGGTCATGCAAAAAATAAAAAACTCAGTGATGAGTAACCACTTCAGCCCTGGAAGGTTTTTTGCGATACGGCACTGCGTTACTTTAACTGACAATTGCGCGGTCGTGAGACCCTGTACCCAAATAAAATTCACGTCCTTTTTTTCCCCACAAATTGAGCTTTCTTTTGGTGGTATTTGATCACCTCTGCGGTTTTTATTTTTTGAGCTATAAACCAAAAAAGACAGACAATTTTGAAAAATAAAAAAAAACAATATTTTTTACTTTCTGCTATAATACATATCCAAAAAAAAATCAAATTTCTTCATCAGTTTAGGCCAATATGTATTCTTCTACATATTTTTGGTAAAAAAAATTACCAAAAAGCGTATATTGATTGGTTTGCGCAAAAGTTATAGCGTCTACAAACTATGGGATAGCTTTAGGGACTTTTAATCATTTTTTATTGTTTTTACTGCCGATCTGCGATTTTTAGCCGGACTGCGACATTGCGGCGGACAAATCTGACACAAAGTGACACTTTTTGGGCACCAGTGACACCAATGCAGTGATCAGTGCTAAAAAAAAAAGCACCGTCACTGTATAAATGACACTGGCAGGGAAGGGGTTAACATAAGCGGCGATCAAAGAGGTAAGTGTGCTCCCTGGGAGTGTTTTCTAACTGTGTGGGGGGATGGACTGACAGAAAGAACACAAGATCTGTGTTCCTGCTTAGAAGGAACCCTCCCCCCCTCTTTTTTGCTAAAGCAACCAGGGATCGAGGTGCAATATTCCCCGTTGCGTCTCATTTAAAGTCCCAAATATTCCCTTTTTTCTTTGCTGCTTAGAAGGAACAGTAGATCTTTGTGTACCTTCCCTGTCAGAACGGGGATCCGTCCCCGCACTATCTATTGCATGAAGCGACATACAGGGACATCGTTTCACGCAATAGCTGCAGTATAAATGCTGTGGGCGGTCTTTAAGACCCCTTTAACACTGAGGCAGTTTTCAGGTGTTTTATCGCTAGAAATAGCACCTGTAAAGCGCCTGAAAACCGCCTCCCATGCCGCCCGAATGTGAAAGCCCGTGTGCTTTCACACTGGGGCGTAGGGTTGCCCCCTCATCCCTTTAAACCCGAACACACATTAATTACACGGGTTCTGTGGCTGATTAAGGTGGTAAATAAACTCACTTGGTGCCTTATCTGCATTTAATTAGCCTCAGAACCTGTGTAATTCATATGTGTTCGGGTTTAAAGGGATGAGGTGGCAACTCTACTGGGGCGGTGCGCTTGCGGGACGTTAGAGAAAGTCCTGCAAGCAGCATCTTTGGGACGGTTGGGAGCTCTGTATTCAGCGCTCCCAAAATGCCCCTGCCCATTGCAATGAATGAGCAGCGCTTCCGAAGCCCCTGAAAAGCGCTTCGGAAGCGCAGCAACGCGTGCGTTTTTAACCCCTTCTTTGGGGTTAAAAGCTCCCCGCTAGCAGCCAAAAAGCGTTGCTTAAAAAAAAAATGGTAAAGTGGCACTAAAACGAGCTGCGCTTTACTGCTAACGCACGGGCGGCCCCAGTGTAAAAGGGGTCTAAGTGATCAAATACCACCAAAAGAAAGTTCTATTTGTGTGAAAAAAATGATAAAAAATTCCATATGGGTACAGTGTTGCACGAACGCGCAATTGTCGTTCAAATTGCGGCAGCTCTGAGAGCTAAAAATTGGCCTGGGCAGGAAGGGGGTTAGAGTGCCTGGCATTGAAGGGGTTAAAGAAGCCTTTGTTCAGTCAAAGACAGGATGATATGGTCCTTGCTGACATCTTCTCTGACCAAACCTTTAGGGTAAATAATTGTAAATACAATTAGGACCTATTCGCATCCGAATAGTATATATCTCATTTACTGCATTGCATAAATGATTAAGAAAATGCAGCAGGAAAGTGCTGGAAAATTGACAGGATTAGCTTTATGAACAGGTGAGGCTCCAAAAACGATTCCCAATGTCCACTAGAAATGGAGCATTTTATAAAAGGCCCCTTTAATTGTGAACTTTATTTGATGTAGGGCAGCTATTCTCAACAAGGGCTCAATGGAACATTAGGGTTCCTCCAGAGCAGCCATGCTCGTGTGTACGCGGCATTAGGGGCAAATTCTTCGCATTGACCACATGTGTAAGGAGCATTCTTCCCCTTGACCATCAAACGATTGAAGGGTATCTCAACCAGGGTTCCACTGGACCCCTGGGGTTCCTCCAGAGGTTGCTAAGGGTTCCATAAGCTGTGGCTGATAAACCACCTATTTGATGGTGCCTACCTACAGAGTTGAAGGTTCAGCACCACTTAGCAAAGCCAGCAGCATGACACCAAATATCTTTTTAGCTGTCTTTAAGGGTGGCATTCTGAGCACCACTATAAGGGGGACATTGTTCCTATTGACCACCAATATCGGGAGCATTGTTCCTATTGAGTCCTGATGAATTGGTTTTAGTAAGAGTTCCTCGAGAAATGAAAATTATTTTTGGGGTTCCTCTAGGGTTAAAAGGTTGAGAAAGCCTGCTCCAGAGGTTGCTCGGAGTTTCTTGGGTTGTGGTGGATTGACCTCCAATCCAGCCTTTCTCAACCTTTTCAACACAGAGGAAACCTTGAAATAGCTTTCCTGTCTCAGGGAACCCTTTTCTAATAATGACTATATTTATGTAGCGCTAACGACCCCCCTCCCCCGTAGGAACCGTTGATGAATGTTGGTTTTCTCCCACCCTGCACAGCCAGGAACATGAACTTCTTAATCATTCCTGAGATAAGAAGCAATCCTTGCAGCTATGTTTTTTTTATTTTTATTTAGAGTGATTAAACTTGGATGGGGAAGGGTTGTTATGGGATGCCCATTTGGTCAGTAGAAACTCTTCAGGGACACAAACTATATAGGTCCGGTATATACACCCTCCTCGTCTTCTACCTCCAGCACAGACTTGCTTGTAGACCTAAAACTCCCAGGACCTGCTAGCACTGACTGTTTGATCCAACACAATCTTAGTTAGATCCTTGTGAATGCCCTTTGCAGGCAGGGGCCGTGGGCCCCTTTAGTAGTGCAGCGGAAATAGAGGTCTTTGATGCTAGCTGTCCTATACCGGTGGCTACTCATCCCAGCACCACCTATTCAGGTACTGCCAGCCCACCTGGCTGCAGCTGCCCCTTTCCCTAGCCCTCCTGGCTACTTTTCCACAGTCCTCCTAGACTGACTCTGCATCCATCCCAGACTGCTTGCACCCGGTCCCTTCAGGCATGCCTCTCAGTCCTCTGACTGCAACACTCACAAGCCCACATCTTCTTCACTGGAGATTTGCCTGGCAGTGTTCTCCCGCTGTCCTCTCCTTGCTCCCATGCCTCCTGGTCAGGATCCCTCTGTATGTCATGAAAAGGGGTCCCTTCCGCACCTGAGTCCAGGCCTGAGTCCCCCCCCCCCCCCAGACTGGGTAGCTACTCTCAAAGGCCCCAACTGCCTCACACTCCATCTCCATCTTCCATCCGAATGCCACACTGCCCCTAGCTGGGCTGACCCTGAGTATTTGAGGGGGCCTGCTCCCTGCCAACCCTTCTGTTGGGGATTGGTCAGGGCCCTCAGAACACTCCAGCTAGCTCCTCCTAGACTCCTCCTAACTGCTTCTGGAACCTTCTCCAAGTTTCCAGCAAGCAGGAGGAGTCGCCCAACCCAAGGAGGCTTTGGCCAATTATGGCTCAGGGGATTTAGAACACGCCCCACACTATATAAGGCCGCCTGCACGGCGGCCCTGTGCAGTGTGTTCCGGTGTGCTTAGAGAGAGAGAGAGACAGTGTCATTTCATTTGAGTTAGCTAGATTAGGCAGGACAGTCAGTCAGTTAGCTGCACTTAAAGTGTATTGTGTATATATATGCATCCCAGGTGTTGCATATATATATATATATATATATATATATATATATATATATATATATACACTGTATTCAGTTTAGCTAGATCCGTTCCTGTTATCTTCTAGACTATTTACATTTAGTGCAGTGCGTCCTGCTCACAGTGTTCAGCTAGATCCGTTCCTGTTATATTCCTACTGACAGGCAGGCTTGTCTTGTTACAGTATTTTGAAGAAAATTACTGGTGTTCTTTTGATCCTATTAGTACCACAGTCAGGCAGCTAGACTATTTACAGTTAGTGCAGTGCGTCCTGCCCACAGTGTTCTGCTAAACCTACAAGTAAGTGGGGTGCGTCCTGCTCACAGTGTTCAGCTAAACCTACAAGTTAGTGGGGTGCGTCCTGCTCACAGTGTTCAGCTAAACCTACAAGTTAGTGGGGTGCGTCCACCTCACAGTGTTCAGCTAAACCTACAAGCTAGTGGGGTGCGTCCTGCTCACAGTGTTCAGTTAGATCCGTTTCTGTTATCTTCTTACTGACAGGCAGGCTTGTCTTGTTACAGTAAATACAGCTACCTGAAGAAAATTGCTGGTGTTCTTTTGATCCTATTAGTACCACAGTCAGGCAGCTAGACTATTTACAGTTAGTGCAGTGCGTCCTGCTCACAGTGTTCTGCTAAACCTACAAGTTAGTGGGGTGCGTCCTGCTCACAGTGTTCAGCTAAACCTACAAGTTAGTGGGGTGCGTCCACCTCACAGTGTTCAGCTAAACCTACAAGCTAGTGGGGTGCGTCCTGCTCACAGTGTTCAGCTAGATCCGTTCCTGTTATCTTCTTACTGACAGGCAGGCTTGTCTTGTTACAGTATTTTAAAGAAAATTGCTGGTGTTCTTTTGATCCTATTAGTACCACAGTCAGGCAGCTAGACTATTTACAGTTAGTGCAGTGCGTCCTGCTCACAGTGTTCTGCTAAACCTACAAGTTAGTGGGGTGCGTCCTGCTCACAGTGTTCAGCTAAACCTACAAGTTAGTGGGGTGTGTCCACCTCACAGTGTTCAGCTAAACCTACAAGCTAGTGGGGTGCGTCCTGCTCACAGTGTTCAGCTAGATCCATTTCTGTTATCTTCTTACTGACAGGCAGGCTTGTCTTGTTACAGTAAATACAGCTACCTGAAGAAAATTGCTGGTGTTTTTTTGATCCTATTAGTACCACAGTCAGGCAGCTAGACTATTTACAGTTAGTGCAGTGCGTCCTGCTCACAGTGTTCTGCTAAACCTACAAGTTAGTGGGGTGCGTCCACCTCACAGTGTTCAGCTAAAGCTACCTGTAGAAGGTTGATGGTGTTCTCATACTACAGGCAGGCAGTTGATTTTGCTAGCTGCAGTATCAGTACATATATATATATATCCCAGCTTAGTGCAGCTACAGGCCATTAGTATGTCTGGAAGGCCAAGAAGGAGAGGCAGACAGTCACAAGCCAATAAGAGAGGGCAAGCAGGCTCTGTGTCTAGTGCTGGTCATGGAGACGGTGCATCCTCATCAGCACGTGGCCATGGGACACGCTTGGCCTTTTTTTCGGCAGCTGGCCATGTTGAGCCGCAACATGCGGAAGACTTGGTCGAGTGGATGACCAAGCCGTCCTCATCCTCCTCATCCTCTCTCACCCATGCCCAGGGTACTTTGTCTGGCAAAGCAGCGGCCTCTTCCCTCGGCTCAATGTCATCAGTGACTCCTTCCCTAGCCCCACCATGTCCTCCTGAGGAGTCCCTCGAACTGTTTGACCACAGTGTTGGGTACATGCTCCAGGAGGATGCCCAGCGTTTGGAAGGCTCTGATGATGATACTGAGCTCGATGAAGGCAGTAACACAAGCACGGACAGAGGGGGTGCCCAAGAAGGACAGCAATCTGGCAGTCATGCTCCCCCTGCTGCAGCATACTGCCAGGTTTGCTCCAGTGATGAGGAGGGAGGGGATGATGAGGTCACTGACTCAACGTGGGTGCCTGATAGGAGAGAGGAGGAGGAGGAGGAGGATGAGGCGGCACATCACCAACGAGGCAGGATGCCCTCCAGGGGCCAGCCTAAGGGCAGCACATTGACTGCATCACACCCCAAAGCTCCACATGTGCAGGGCGCTGCAGTCTCTGCGCGTTATTCAAAAAGTTCTTTGGTGTGGGCCTTTTTTGAGATGAGTGCATCAGATCGCACCGCTGCTATTTGCAACATATGTCTCAAGCGTATCTCGCGTGGCCAAAACATCTCCCGCTTGGGTACCACATGCTTGACCAGACATATGTTGACCTGCCATGCAGTTTGTTGGCAAGCGTATCTAAAAGACCCACACCAAAGAACAAAGAGAACCTCTGCTTGCTCCTCATCAGCTGAGATTTCCAACCCCACTAGACCTTCAGTCCTCTCTGAGACCTGCACTGAGAGGAATGAAGGTGTAGAATTAGGTGTGTCACAGCCACGTACTTGTGGGCAATCTGATTTTGGTACACCGACGTCAGATTGTACCAGGCAAATTTCCCTGCCCCAGCTGCTGCACCGCCGAAAGAAGTTTGCTCCCAGCCATCCACATGCCCAACGGTTGAATGCTAGCTTGGCAAAATTGCTAGCACTTCAACTGCTGCCTTTTTTAGTTGGTAGACTCTGCCCCCTTCCGTGAGTTTGTGGAATGTGCGGTTCCTCAGTGGCAGGTACCCAAACGCCACTTTTTCTCACGGAAGGCGATTCCGGCTCTCTACCAGCATGTGGAAGGCAATGTCCATGCCTCGCTGGACAGGGCGGTCAGCGGTAAGGTGCATATTACCGCTGACTCATGGTCCAGCAGGCATGGACAGGGACGTTACCTAAGTTTCACGGCGCATTGGGTGACTCTGCTGGCAGCTGGGAAGGATGCAGGACAAGGTGCAGTAGTGTTGGAGGTTGTTCCGCCACCACGCCTCCAAAATGCTAATGATTGTGACACACCTCTCTCCTCCACCCCCTCCTCTTCTTCTTCCTCCATGGCCTCTTCCTTGGAACCAGCGGTGCTCCGTAGTCGTTCAAGGGGCTACGCAAGTACGCAGGCCAAAAGATGCCATGCGGTGCTTAAGCTGGTGTGCTTGGGGGACAGGAGCCACACTGGGGCAGAGGTTCTGTCAGCTCTGCAGGGGCAGGTTCAGAGGTGGTTGACGCCACGCCAACTTAAGGCAGGAATGGTGGTTTGCGACAATGGCACCAACCTCCTCTCTGCCCTCCGACAGGGACAAATGACCCATGTGCCCTGTTTGGCTCACGTCCTTAACTTGGTGGTGCAGCGGTTCTTGGGCAGGTACCCGGGCTTACAGGATGTCCTGAGGCAGGCCAGGAAAGTCTGTGTGCATTTCCGCCGGTCATATAATGCCAGTGCTCGGCTGACGGAACTCCAAAAGGAGTTTAACCTGCCAAAGAACCGCCTAATCTGTGACATGCCCACCAGGTGGAACTCAACGTTGGCCATGCTGCAGCGGCTGCACACGCAGCAGAGGGCCATCAATGAGTACCTGTGCGACTATGGCACCAGGACAGGGTCAGGGGAGCTTGGTTTTTTTTCCCCACGCCAGTGGGCCATGATCAGGGATGCATGCACTGTCCTGTCACCATTTGAGGAGGCCACGAGGATGGTGAGCAGTGACAGTGCATGCATCAGTGACACTGTCCCCCTTGTCCACCTGTTGGAGCACACGCTGCGTGGAATAATGGACAGGGCACTTGAGGCAGAACAGAGGCAGGAAGAGGAGGACTTCCTTAGCTCTCAAGGCCCCCTTTATCCAGACAGTGTTCCTGCGTGCCCGCCGATCACACAGGAAGAGGACGAGGAGGAAGAGGAGGAGGAGGAAGATTGTGTCAGTATGGAGGTGGAGCCTGGCACTCAGCATCAGCAGCAGTCTTTAAGGGATCAGTCCCAAGAAACACATGGACTTGTACGTGGCTGGGAGGAGGTGGCTGCGGACCATGTCGTCCTTAGTGACCCAGAGGACTCCGGACCGAATGCCTCAGCAAACCTACGCTGCATGGCCTCCCTGATCCTGCAAAGCCTGCGTAAGGATCCTCGTATTCGTGGTATCAAGGAGAAGGACCAATACTGGCTGGCAACCCTCCTTGATCCACGTTACAACGGTAAGGTTGCGGACCTTATCTTGCCATCACAGAGGGAGCAGAGGATGAAACATCTTCGGGAGGCCTTGCAGAAAGGTCTGTGCAACGCGTTCCCAGAGACTGGGAGGTTACAAACTCCTGTTTCTGGACAATGTGTTGCTGAGGCTTCGGTCAGTCAAAGAAGGAGCGGTGGAGAAGGTGGCCGTCTGACCGATGCGTTCAGACAATTTTTTGGTCCGCAGCCCCAAGGTATGATCGGTTCCAGCAACCATCGCCAGCGTCTGTTTTACATGCTGCAGGAATACCTAGGGGCAAGATCAGACTTGGACACCTTTCCCACCAAAAATCCTCTGGGTTACTGGGTCTTGAGGATGGATCACTGGCCAGAGCTTGCACAGTATGCAATTGAGCTACTGGCCTGTCCTGCATCCAGCGTTCTTTCGGAACGCACATTCAGTGCTGCTGGAGGTGTGGTAACCGATCACAGGGTGCGTCTGTCCACTGACTCGGTCGATCGACTGACCTTCATAAAAATGAATGAGTCTTGGATCACCACCAGCTACCAAGCACCTGATGCTGATGTAACCGAATAATTTTTTTTGAAATCTCAGATCCCTTCAAAGACTGCCTATGCTGATGCTGAGTGACTATCCCTGAGTAATTATCCTCTTCCTCCTCAATCATCACGCTGATAGCTTGTAAGAACATTTTTGGTTCTGGGTGCCACCACCAGTGCCTAAGGCACAATTTTTCAGCCCCTGTTTAACAGGGGCGTGTAATTACGATTTTTGATGTAATACTTTGCAGCAGGGCTCGTTCCTGCATTCCAACTAGAGTGTCTGTGAGGGGTTGCAGTGTTGTGGCACCAGCACCAGTGCCTAAGGCCCAATTTTTCAGCCCTTGTTTAACAGGGGCGTGTAATTACAATTTTTGATGCAATACTTTGCAGCAGGGCTCGTTCCTGCATTCCAACTAGAGTGTCTGTGAGGGGTTGCAGTGTTGTGGCACCAGCACCAGTGCCTAAGGCCTAATTTTTCAGCTCCTGTTCAACAGGGGCATGTAATTACAATTCTTGATCTAATATTTCACAGCAGAGCCCTGTGAGGGCTTACAGTGTTGTGGCCACAGCAACACCTAAGGCCCAAATTTCTGCTGAGTATATAGGGCAGGACCCTACTTTCAAACAACTAACTTACAAACGACTCCTACTTGCAAACGGAAGGAGACAACAGGAAGTGAGAATAAATCTACCCCTAGGAAGGGAAATTATCTCCTGTAAGAGTTAATATGGGAAAAACATTTCTCCTTTCCACTGATGCTTTCCAATCCATTGGGACAAAAAGTGAGGTGAAATCTTCTGAAGAGGAGGAAAGACAGCAAAACAAATGTCACAGGGGTGATAACCCTTCCCTATGTTTTCCAAAAAGCTTAAAAAAGATTTTTTGGCTGGAGCTAAACACGTTAAAAATGTACCTGTTCAAAATTACAAAGAGATTCTACTTAACAACAAACCTACAGCCTGTATACTGCTGTTCAGAGTATATAGGGCCTGGTGGCCCCACACCTTTCCTTATTTTAATTTGGGTGCGGGGTTCCCCTTAATATCCATACAAGACCCAAAGGGCCTGGTAATGGACTGGGGGGTACCCATGCCGTTTGTCTCACTGATTTTCATCCATATTGCCAGGACCCGACATTACATTAAACCCGCAAGCAGTTTTAAATGAGATTTTTTCCTTTAAAAATGACATTTGGTGCAGGGACTGTTCTAAACACGGGAAACACGCGTCACTTTACAGGCATACTATAGACACCCCTCAGGTACGATATTTAAAGGAATATTTCACTTTTTTTTTTTACTTTAAGCATCATTAAAATCACTGCTCCCGAAAAAACGGCCGTTTTTAAAAGTTTTTTTTGCATTGATACATGTCCCCTGGGGTAGGACCCGGGTCCCCAAACCCTTTTTAGGACAATACCATGCAAATTAGCCTTTAAAATGAGCACTTTTGATTTCGAACGTTCGAGTCCCATAGACGTCAATGGGGTTCTAACGTTCGTGCAAACTTTCGGTCCGTTCGCAGGTTCTGGTGCGAACCGAACTGGGGGGTGTTCGGCTCATCCCTACTGATCACCAATGTAAGGAACATTCTTCCCACTGATCACCAATGTAAGGAACATTCTTCTCACTGATCACCAATGTAAGGAACATTCTTCCCACTGATCACCAATGTAAGGAACATTCTTCTCACTGATCACCAATGTAAGGAACATTCTTCCCACTGATCACCAATGTAAGGAACATTCTTCCCACTGATCACCAATGTAAGGAACATTCTTCTCACTGATCACCAATGTAAGGAACATTCTTCCCACTGATCACCAATGTAAGGAACATTCTTCCCACTGATCACCAATATAAGGAACATTCTTCTCACTGATCACCAATGTAAGGAACATTCTTCCCACTGATGACCAATGTAAGGAGCATTCTTCTCACTGATCACCAATGTAAGGAACATTCTTCCCACTGATCACCAATGTAAGGAACATTCTTCCCACTGATGACCAATGTAAGGAGCATTCTTCTCACTGATCACCAATGTAAGGAACATTCTTCCCACTGATCACCAATCTAAGGAGCATTCTTCTCACTGATCACCAATGTAAGGAACATTCTTCCCACTGATCACCAATGTAAGGAACATTCTTCTCACTGATCACCAATGTAAGGAACATTCTTCTCACTGATCACCAATGTAAGGAGCATTCTTCTCACTGATCACCAATGTAAGGAACATTCTTCTCACTGATCACCAATGTAAGGAACATTCTTCCCACTGATCACCAATGTAAGGAACATTCTTCTCACTGATCACCAATGTAAGGAACATTCTTCCCACTGATCACCAATGTAAGGAACATTCTTCTCACTGATCACCAATGTAAGGAGCATTCTTCTCACTGATCACCAATGTAAGGAACATTCTTCTCACTGATCACCAATGTAAGGAACATTCTTCCCACTGATCACCAATGTAAGGAACATTCTTCTCACTGATCACCAATGTAAGCAACATTCTTCTCACTGATCACCAATGTAAGGAACATTCTTCCCACTGATCACCAATGTAAGGAACACTCTTCCCACCAGTGTTGCCAACCCCCTGAAGTGAAATTTACTGGCAGGATGTCAAAATTTACAAACGGCACCACTTTTTTACTGGCAAAAATCATGAAAATTACTGGCAGATCCGCATTTTTTACTGGCGCTGCAAAAAAGTACCTAAAATTACTATTTTCAGTGCTAAACAGTGCAAGGATACATATTTGAACTATAAACATATAACTAATGCTATTAGCAATGTGTTTAAGTTAAACAAAAGTCAAAAAACATATTTCTCCATTGACATGAAGGTCAGGTTACTATAACCCAGCTAGCAAGTTCCCTCCTTACATCAGAGTCTGCAGGGATCCCCCTTACAGTGAAAGGGAACTCTTATGTAAAGGGGAACGCTGCAGATCATGATCTAAGGGGGAACTCTGATGTAAGGGGAGGCTCTGGTGACCAGAGACCACCTTATATCAGAGTCCACTGTGTTCCCTTTACATCAGAGTTCCCAATTACATCAGGGTCTGCAGATTGAGTTCCCCTTTGCACTGTAAGGGGCAATCCTGCAGACTTTGATGTAAAGGGGAATGCCAGGAACTCTGATGTGGTGGGCACTCTGGTGACCAGAGACCACCTTCCGAAGAGTGAATACACTAAGGTAAGAGGAGTTACTAATTTAGGGGGAAATCTTTATATCAGTGCCCCTTACATTATTGTATTCACTCCCCCTTACATCAGCAACCCCCCTAGACTGGCCTGGCGGTGCTGTCACTGACCTCCTCTCAGGTGCATCGTGCAGGGCTCAGTCAGATGGCTCCAGCTTGGTGGCTCTGGTTTTCCTATGGTCTCCTCTCCACAGTCCACACACATCTGACTTCTCCCGTGACCCCATGATCCCAGCGGCGCTCCCACTCTTGATTCCTTTCCCGACTCCCCCTCAGAGACTGCAGACATGATGTAGGAAATGGTCAGAGGCTGCAGACAGGAGATGGTCAGAGGCTGCAGACAGAAGATGGTCAGAGGCTGCGGACAGGAGATGGTCGGAGGCTGCGGACAGGAGATGGTCAGAGGCTGTGGACAGGAGATGGTCGGAGGCTGCAGACAGGAGATGGTCAGAGGCTGCGGACAGGAGATGGTCGGAGGCTGCGGACAGGAGATGGTCGGAGGCTGCGGACAGGAGATGGTCAGAGGCTGCGGACAGGAGATGGTCAGAGGCACTGGGCAGGGGATGGTCAGAGGCTGCGGACAGGAGATGGTCAGAGGCTGTGGGCAGGAGATGGTCAAAGGCTGTGGGCAGGAGATGGTCAGAGGCTGTGGGCACTGGGCAGGGGATAGTCAGAGGCACTGGGCAGGGGATGGTCAGAGGCTGCGGACAGGAGATGGTCAGAGGCTGTGGACAGGAGATGGTCGGAGGCTGTGGACAGGAGATGGTTGGAGGCTGAGGACAGGAGATGGTCGGAGGCTGCGGACAGGAGATGGTCAGGGGTTGCGGACAGGAGATGGTCGGAGGTTGCGGACAGGAGATGGTCGGAGGCTGCGGACAGAAGATGGTCAGAGGCTGTGGGCAGGAGATGGTCAGAGGCTGTGGGCAGGGGATGGTCAGAGGCTGTGGGCACTGGGCAGGAGATGGTCAGAGGCTGTGGGCAGGAGATGGTCAGAGGCTGTGGGCAGGAGATGGTCAGAGGCTGTGGGCACTGGGCAGGGGATGGTCAGAGGCTGTGGGCAGGAGATGGTCAGAGGCTGTGGGCGGGCAGGAGATGGTCAGAGGCTGTGGGCAGGAGATGGTCAGAGGCTGTGGGCGGGCAGGAGATGGTCAGAGGCTGTGGGCAGGAGATGGTCAGAGGCTGTGGGCGGGCAGGAGATGGTCAGAGGCTGTGGGCAGGCAGGAGATGGTCAGAGGCTGTGGGCAGGAGATGGTCAGAGGCTGTGGGCGGGCATGAAATGGTCAGAGGCTGTGGGCAGGAGATGGTCAAAGGCTGTGGGCAGGGGATGGTCAGAGGCTGTGGGCACTGGGCAGGAGATGGTCAGAGGCTGTGGGCAGGAGATGGTCAGAGGCTGTGGGCAGGAGATGGTCAGAGGCTGTGGGCGGGCAGGAGATAGTCAGAGGCTGTGGGCAGGAGATGGTCAGAGGCTGCGGGGCCGGGCATGGTAGTTTCCTCCACTGTCCCCCTTCAGATACTAGAATATAGAATACCTGTCTCACTCTCTCTCCACATTAGTCAGTGACAGTGTCTGCCTGGCACCTTCTGTCACTCACTGTGAGCCTTTCATCTCTCCACTGACAGTCACAGTGTCCTCCTCCAGTCCTCTACCGGGCCGGCTTCTCTCCCCCCCCCCCCCCCCCGTAATGGCTGTGGCCAGGCCCGGTAACATGGCTCCTCCTGCTCCCCCCGCTGAACCACCGAGAAGAACGAGCGGCGGCTTCTGTTTAAAAATGGCGCCAGGCGGCGTCATTACATTACTGCGCACGCGCCGGCCTGCCGAGCTTGTACAATCTTTCCCGAGTCCTGCAGGCTTCGGAACGGCGCATGCGCAGTTGCATGGCCGGCCCGCAGCCATCTTTTTTACGGGCACCGGCTGCCCGTAACGGACATTCACGGGCGCCCCGAAAATGGGGTGCTTTTTACGGGCTGCCCATAAATTAACGGGCGGTTGGCAACACTGCTTCCCACTGATCACCAATGTAAGGGACATTCTTCTCACTGACCCCCAATGTAAGGGACATTCTTCTCACTGATCACCAATGTAAGGGACATTCTTCTCACTGATCACCAATGTAAGGGACATTCTTCCCACTGATCACCAATGTAAGGAACATTCTTCCCACTGATCACCAATGTAAGGAACATTCTTCTCACTGATCACCAATGTAAGGAACATTCTTCCCACTGATCACCAATGTAAGGGACATTCTTCTCACTGATCACCAATGTAAGGGACATTCTTCTCACTGATCACCAATGTAAGGAACATTCTTCTCACTGATCACCAATGTAAGGAACATTCTTCCCACTGATCACCAATGTAAGGAACATTCTTCTCACTGATCACCAATGTAAGGAACATTCTTCTCACTGATCACCAATGTAAGGAACATTCTTCCCACTGATCACCAATGTAAGGAACATTCTTCTCACTGATCACCAATGTAAGGAACGTTCTTCCCACTGATCAGCAATGTAAGGAACATTCTTGCCCATTATTCGACCCCAGTGCTGTTATGAGGAAGTGCTAACCACTTAGCCACTATGCTTTATTATTTTAATGAACGAGCCGGGCCCTCTGATTCCTCCTGTGTAACTGTACTGTCTGCCTTCCTTTTGTGCAAGCTGTTAGCACTGTTAGCGCTATATGAATTCCCTATAATAATAATAATACTTATTTCTATACCAGTGTTAATTTTGTCGACTAAAATATTTTCGTTTACTAAATTAACACTTCTTTATTCGTAAAATACAACTAAAACAATTCACATGACTAAAATACGACTAAATCTAAAGTGGCATTTTGATCAAAAGCCTATGACTAAAACTAAATCAAAATTTGACGTCAAAATGAACACTGACTTATACCTTATTGATCTTTCTACGTATTATCAGCTTTTACACAGAAGCATCACTAGGGGGCACAGCTCCTCTACATGCAGCCCAGCCAAAATGGTTGCTATTAGGTAGTCCTGTTTTTAATAATCTGCTCCAGGCCACTCGTAACTCCAGTTATTGAGCTGGCCATGCTGTCCCTTAAAACACTGCAGACATGCTAAAATTAGAAAGTTCTTTCTTATTATATTATGTGAGTGGTGAGGCCTTTGGTAACCAGCCTTCTCTAGTTAAAGCCCTGTGCTGTAGACGTAGCTCCCAACTGTCCCTGATTTCGAGGTACTGTCCCTGATTTGGAACAACGTCCCTCTGTCCCTCTCTCTTCCTCATTTGTCCCTCATTATGATCTGATCTATACAGTTGTATATAAAATGCACTTTTTAGCTTTCAAAAGGTTTCCCAGTGTTAAACCTTTCACCCAAATTCTAAATTGCTGCATTTGGAGATTTCAAAAGCCAGTATAAGGGCAAAAAAAAAAAAAAAAAAATCACCTTTGGGTTTAACCAATCATTTATTTTTTTGTATTATTCTCCTCTTTCGCATGACTTCCTCCCGGGTTCGCAACGGGAGGTTTAAAATAATTTTAGTCATAAAAATTGTTTTAGTTGTATTTTAGTCATCTGAATTGTGCAGATAGCTAAAAAGATCAATGGTGTCAGTGGGAACTTATCTGAGTGGCAATTTCTCATTGCTCAAGGAACCCCTAGCAACCTCTGGAGGAACTCTAGGGATCCATTGAACCCTGGTTGAGATACCCTGCATTAGTGTGACAGTCAAGGGGAAGAATGCTCATTACACTTGTGGTCATTGCAAAGAATTACCCCCTAATTGCTCATTGCTCAAGGAACCCCTAGCAATCTCTGGAGGAACTCTAGGGATCCATGGAACCCTGGTTGAGATACCCTGCATTAGTGTGACAGTCAAGGGAAAGAATGCTCATTACACTTGTGGTCATTGCAAAGAATTACCCCCTAATTGCTCATTGCTCAAGGAACCCCTAGCAATCTCTGGAGCAACTCTAGGGATCCATGAAACCCTGGTTGAGATACCCTGCATTAGTGTGACAGTCAAGGGGAAGAATGCTCCTTACACTTGTGGTCATTGCAAAGAATTACCCCCTAATTGCTCAAGGAACCCCTAGCAATCTTTGGAGGAACTCTAGGGATCCATGGAACCCAGGTTGAGATACCCTGCATTCATTTGACGGTCAAGGGGAAGAATGCTCCTTACACTTGTGGTCAGTGGGAAGAATTACCCCTTTGAGAAATCTACAAAGATGAATGGTGTCAGTGGGAACTTAACTGAGTGGCAAAAATAACTCATTGCTCAAGGAACTCCTAGCAACCTCTGGAGGAACTCTAGGGATCCATTGAACCCTGGTTGAGATACCCTGCATTAGTGTGACAGTCAAGGGGAAGAATGCTCATTACACTTGTGGTCATTGCAAAGAATTACCCCCTAATTGCTCATTGCTCAAGGAACCCCTAGCAACCTCTGGAGGAACTCTAGGGATCCATGGAACCCAGGTTGAGATACCCTGCATTAATTTGATGGTCAAGGGGAAGAATGCTCCTTACACTTGTGGTCAGTGTGAAGAATTACCCCCTTAGAGAAATCTACAAAGATGAATGGTGTCAGTGGGAACTTAACTGAGTGGCAAAAATAACTCATTGCTCAAGGAACTCCTAGCAACCTCTGGAGGAACTCTAGGGATCCATTGAACCCTGGTTGAGATACCCTGCATTAGTGTGACAGTCAAGGGGAAGAATGCTCATTACACTTGTGGTCATTGCAAAGAATTACCCCCTAATTGCTCATTGCTCAAGGAACCCCTAGCAACCTCTGGAGGAACTCTAGGGATCCATGGAACCCAGGTTGAGATACCCTGCATTAATTTGATGGTCAAGGGGAAGAATGCTCCTTACACTTGTGGTCAGTGCGAAGAATTACCCCCTTAGAGAAATCTACAAAGATGAATGGTGTCAGCGGGAACTTATCTGAGCGGCAAAAATAACTCATTGCTCAAGGAACTCCTAGCAACCTCTGGAGGAACCCTATGGATCCATGGAAGCCTGGTTGAGAAACCCTGCATTCGTTTGATGGTCAAGGGGAAGAATGCTCCTTATACTTGTGGTCACTGCAAAGAATTTCCCCCTTAGAGATAACTACAGAGATGCATTGTGTCAGTGGGAACTTATCTGAGTGGCAAAAATAACTCATTGCTCAAGGAACTCCTAGCAACCTCTGGAGGAACCCTAGGGATCCATGGAACCCTGGTTGAGATACCCTGCATTAATGTGATAGTCAAGGGGAAGAATGCTCCCTACACTTGTGGTCATTGTGAAGAATTACCCCCTTAGAGATAACTACAAAGATGAATGGTGTCAGTGGGAACTTATCTGAGTTGCAAAAATTACTCATTGCTCAAGGAACCCCTAGCAACCTCTGGAGGAACTCATGTGACTCGTTAGTGTTACAAGGTCTCAGGTGTAAATGGGGAGCAGGTGTGTTAAATGTGGTGTTATTCTTCTCACTCTCTCATACTGGTCACTGGAAGTTTAACATGCCACCTCGTGGCAAAGAACTCTCTGAGGATATGAAAAAAAAAAAATCGTTGCTTTACATAAAGATGGCCTAGGCTATAAGAAGATTGCAAAGACCCTGACAACTGAGTTGCAGCACGGTGGCCAAGACCATAAAGCGGTTTAACAGGACAGGTTCTACTCAGGACAGGCCTCGCCATGGTCGACCAAAGAAGTTAAGTGCACATACTCAGCGTCATATCCAGAGGTTGTCTTTGGGAAATAGATGTATGAGTGCTGCCAGCATTGCTGCAGAGGTTGTAGGGGTGGGGGGTCAGCCTGTCAGTGCTCAGACCATACGCCACACAGTGCATCAAATTGGTTTGCATGGCTGTCATCCCAGAAGGAAGCCTCTTCTAAAGATGATGCACAAGAAAGCCCACAATCAGTTTGCTGAAGACAAGCAGACTGAGGACATGGATTACTGGAACCATGTCCTATGGTCTGATGAGACCAAGATAAACTTATTTGGTTCAGATGGTGACAAGCGTGTGTGGTGGCAACAAGGTGAGGAGAACAAAGACAAGTGTGTCTTGTCTACAGTCAAGCATGGTGGTGGGAGTGTCATGGTCTGAGGCTGCAGGAGTGCTGCCGGCACTGAGGAGCTACAGTTCATTGAGGGAACCATGAATGCCAACATGTACTGTGACATACTGAAGCAGAGCATGATCTCCTCCCTTCAGAGACTGGGCCGCAGGGCAGTATTCCAACGTGATAACGACCCCAAACACACCTCTGAGACGACCACTGCCTTGCTAAAGAAGCTGAGGGTAAAGGTGATGGACTGGCCAAGCATGTCTCCAGACCTAAACCCTATTGATCATCTGTGGGACATCCTCAAACGGAAGGTGGAGGAGTGCAAGATCTCTAACATCCACCAGCTCCGTGATGTCGTCATGGAGGAGTGGAAGAGGACTCCAGGGACAACCTGTGAAGCTCTGGTGACCTCCATCCCCAAGAGGGTTAAGGCAATGCTGGAAAATAATGGTGGCCACACAAAATATTGACACTTTGGGCTCAATTTGGACATTTTCACTTAGGGGTGTACTGACTTTTGTTTCCAGCGGTTTAGACATTAATGGCTGTGTGTTGAGTTATTTTGAGGGGACAGCGAATTTACACTGTTATACAAGCTGTACACTCACTACTTTACATTGTAGCAAAGTGTCATTTCTTCAGTGTTGTCACCTGAAAAGATAGAATAAAATACTGTATTTATTGGCGTATAACACTCACTTTTTCACCATGAAAATTTGGTGCAAATAGCGTGTGCGTGTTATACACCAATATTTCAATTTTAGCTGCCTCGGAAGGGACAGGGAAGGGGGCAGGACGAGCGCCGTCAGATTACATACAGTGAGAAACTTCTGTTTACTTGGTGGCCTCTGTAATAGGAAGTCCTGTCTCCTGGGCCGCCATTGGACCACTGTTCTGTCTAACATAGGAGATTCTCACTGTATGTAATCTGTCGGCGCTCCTCCCACCCCCCTCCCTGTCCCCTCTAGCCTGCAGATGGGTATCGATCAGGCTGCACTGATGGCAATGGTGAGGCTGCTGCATTGATGTGGACTGAGGAGGTTGCATTGATGGCACTTGTGAGGCTGCAGATGGGCATTGATCAGGCTGCATTGATGGCAATGGTGAGGCTGCAGATGGGCACTGACCCTTATTTTGCTTCAAAGTTCCTTATTTAAAATTTTACGGTTTTTTTCCCTGAAACTTCCCTCTTAAAATGAATGTGCGTGTTATACGCCGATAAATACGGTATTTACAAAAATGTGAGGGGTGTACTCACTTTTGTGAGATACTGTATATCTAAAAATCAATCAATCCTGATGTACTGACAACCTATCTCATTTCTTGAGGCCCGAAAATGTCAGGACAGTACAAATACCCCCCAAATATCCCCTCCTTTTTGGAAAGTAGACAGTTCAAGGTATTTATTAGGAGCCATGGCCGGTTTTTTGAAGTTGTAATTTTTTGTTCAAATTGTTTGGAAAATGAAGAAATGTAAAAAAAAAATTTTTTTTTAAATTTTTATTACATACTGTCACCAGTGCAGTACAGCGTCATCATAAAACTGGTGTGATGGTGATCAGGGACACTGACTAGTAACAGTACGAAAAAAAAGTTATAACTTTTTTTTTTCTTATTTTTTTTTTTTTCACATTTTTTTTTTTTAACACACTGTGACTAGAGCAATTTAATGTTACTATGGTAACATTGTACTGCTCTGGGGAAGTGATCAGGATTTTTTATACATTATGTTTGCTTATAGCAGTGAAATGCATTGCTATAAGCAAGCATTTTACTGAATCAAACTGAATCATTCAGTTTGTTTTGTGATTAGCTGTGATTGGTCAAAGCTAATCACATGGTATAGATGGGCAGTGATTGGCCCTGTCTGAATTCAAATTGACCAATCACAGCTAGCAACACAATTGTATACATTGGATAGCATGAAAGGAAGCCATCCATTGTGTACAACTGTCATATGACCTGCTGTGATTCGTCATGACGGTCACATGGTACCAGCAGTGAGCCGGTGTTCGATCAGATTAGGCGACCCGTCAAAATGTGTAACGGAAGTGACGTTTCATCGCCGCCATCTTGCTACACCCCGCACTCCTCCACAGTAAGGATACACTGAGAAGGGGGAAAGCGGACATCTTGTTACCCTCACCAGAGTTTTGCATCTGACACTTATTTTTAACAGTAAACTGAGTTTATATAGTGAAATACAGTACTTAGAACACCGTCTGACTGTTTAGATATTGAATTTTAAAAGCAGTGGCAAGCCTGCTCATCTCACAGGTTTGCTAATCGGAGAGAAGTTTGCTGCTTTTAAAATTCAACATCTAAACATTAAAAAAAGTTGTAAAATGCAAAATTTGGGTGGGTGTAACAAGATGTCCGCTTGCCCCCTTCTCAGTGTATCCTTACTATGGAGGAGTGCAGGGTGTAGCAAGATGGCGGCGACGAAACGTCACTTCCGTTACACATTCTGATGGGTCGCCTGATCTGACGAAACTGACAGACCGTGCCGCTGTGTGGCTCTGCGATTGGTGATTCCTGACAGGACATCATATGACGTTCATTCAGGATGGGAAAGCTACTTCACGCCCGGCCTATAGACAAATGATACCCAAAAACCAGGTAGAAGCTGCGCTTGGATTAACAAAATAAATAAATAGAATAAGCTGCCAGCACCCTAAAAAGTCCTGTATCTGACTCACAAAAATGTAATAACCAGCAAAGTGCAGCGCTAATATAATGTATGAAAGTAAAAATAAATTTCACCACATGACATGTGAGACAATCAGTGGAAAAACATAATTCAAATACAAACAATAATAAGCAACAAAAATCACAAATGTATGTGAGGAATTATTGAAAAAAGTCCAAAGATTCTTGATAAATCCACCAGAAATTTAGAAAACACCCATCCAAGAAAGATTGTGATAAAAGGTGCCTATATATGATCCACCAAGGCGTGTGTGAATAAAGTCTGCTTACCAGACGGCGATGACTGCTATTACGGCAGTCTCGCCCAGCATAGGGATTATGGTCTCCCAAAACCAAAGGATGTAATGCAGGATCGGTGGTTCTAATAATCCATCCAAACGGAAATAATGGACTCGAATGTCAGCGACAAGTCAATCAAGTGAGGATAGCCCGATCAGCAGATTTCCAAAATGATCCAGGGAATCCAAAGGGCTCCAAGAACGAATCCAGGGAATCGTGCAGGTAACCGTGAGGCTGGAACTCAGATGTTGAGCAGCTAGACTTTTTTTTTTGTTGCTGTTCTGAACAAACTTTTTCATTATCAATGAGATACCCCCTCCTCAACTACCCCTCCCCCTCGGAGGACCACCGAGCTTGAGGGGAAAACGTCTATGGAAATCACGGAGGAGGACAGGGGCATGTACGTCTGAGGATGAGACCCAAGAGCGTTCCTCTGGACCGTACCCCTTCCAATGCACCAGGTACTGTATGCGCCCACGGAACCTACGGGAGTCAACAATGGATTGTACTTCATACTCCTCGTGGTTCTCAACCTGTATAGGGTGAGGACGCAGCACCGAGGTGGTAAAGCGATTGCAGACAAAAGGTTTCAATAAGGAGACATGAAACACATTAGAGATGTGCATACTAGGAGGAAGATCCAACGCGTAAGCCACTGGGTTAATCCTGCGAAGGATACGGAAAGGCCCAATAAACCGAGGTGCGAACTTCAAAGAAGGAACACAAAGTCGGAGGTTGTGAGACGACAGCCAGACTCTGTCCCCAACCTGGTAGGAAGGCTCAGGCAGGCGTCTGTGGTCAACATGGAGTCTGTACCTATCGTTAGCATGTCGCAAAGCCTCCTGGACTTGCGCCCAAGTGGAACGAAGACCACGGAGATGCTCCTCTAATGCAGGAATATTCTGCGGAACAAAGGAGTCAGGCAACACGGAAGGTTGGGAACCATTTTTCGCCATAAATGGAGACAAACGGGAAGCTGAATTCAAGGCACTATTGTGAGCAAACTCCGCCCACGGTAAGAGGTCTGACCAGTTGTTATGATGGTCAGAAATATAGCAACGTAGGAACTGCTCCAAGGACTGATTGTCTTGTTCTGCGGCCTCATTAGACTGCGGGTGATACGTAGAGGAGAAAGCAAGCTGAATACCCAGCTGTGCACAAAAGGCTCGCCAGAACCGGGACACAAACTGACTACCCCTGTCTGAGACAATCACCTTTGGTAGCCCATGTAAGCGGAAGATCTCCTGAGCAAAAATAGAAGCCAGTTCCTTAGAAGTAGGCAACTTCTTGAGTGGAATACAATGCGACATTTTCGAGAACCGGTCAACCACCATAGGGATAACTGTGTTGCCCTGGGAGTTGGGTAACTCCACAATGAAATCCATAGACAGGTGGGTCCAGGGCCCCCCTCCATTGAGTATGGGTTGTAGGAGACCCACTGGAAGGTGTCGTGGAGTCTTACTCTGAGCACACACGGAACAGGCAGCTACGAAAGAGAATACATCAGCACGTAGACTAGGCCACCAGAACTGTTGGGAAATGGCCCAAAAGAGTTGATTCTTCCCAGAGTGGCCAGCAGCCTTGGAAGAATGGTAAGTCTGGAGCACGGCAGTACGGAGACTCTCGGGAACAAAGCAGCAGTCACAAGGTTTTTCAGGAGGAGCATCGACCTGAGCAGCAAGAATATTGTCACCCAAAGGAGAAGTAAAACTGATGCGAACCATAGCCAGAATACGATCAAGAGGAATCACAGGAAACGGAACCGACTCCATCTTGGAAGTGGAGGAAAATTGTCGTGACAAGGCATCAGCCCTTACATTCTTAGTACAGGGTAAGAATGAGACAATGTAATTATAACTCGACAAGAAAAGAGCCCATCGCGCCCTTCTGGGAGAGAGGCGCTTAGTCTCAGACAAGAATGTGAGATTCTTATGGTCAGTAAGAATGAGAACCGGTAGGACGTTGAGACAAAAGGGCGCCAACTCCAGTCTCGGAAGCATCAACTTCTAGGATAAAAGGCAACGTAGGATCAGGGTGTGCCAACACAGGAGCAGAAACAAAGACAGCCTTGAGACTCTCAAAGGCCTTAATGGACTCCGGAGACCAACTCTGTGGGTTGCCGTCTTTCCTGGTCATATCAGTCAGGGGCTTGACCAGAGACGAGGAGTTACGAATAAACTTCTGATTATAGTTGGCAAAGCCAAGAAAACGCTGCAGAGGACGTAAACCCACGGGTCGAGGCCACTGTAGGACCGCTGAAAGTTTCTCTGAGTCCATCGAAAAACCAGCAATGGAAATGACATAGCCCAGGAATTTAACCTGTTCACAATGGAATTCGCACTTTTCCAATTTACAATAGAGATTGTTCTCTCTTAGTCTATGCAGCACACGACAGACATCTGTGTGGTGGCTCTCCAGGGACTTGGAAAATATGAGGATATCATCGAGATAAACCACCACACATAACTGCAACAAATCTTGGAGGACATCGTTAATGAACTCCTGGAAAACTGCCGGAGCATTACAAAGGCCAAAAGGCATTACGAGATACTCATAATGACCTGATCTGGTATTAAACGCAGTTTTCCACTCGTCGCCCTTCTTAATCCTGTCGAGATTGTATGCCCCTCTCAAATCAAGCTTCATGAAAATCATTTCTCCCTTGAGGAGGTCAAATAACTGTGTAATCAACGGAATGGGATAGGCATTCTTAACCACTTGCCGCCCGCCCTTTTACAGAATGACGGCGGCAAAGTGGTTTGATATTCCTGATCGGGCGTCATATGATGTGATCAGGAATATTGAGCTGCTGCGCGCCCCCAGGGGCGCGCATCGCGGCGATCGTTGTTGCGGGGTGTCACTCTGACACCCTGCAACACCGATCTAGGTAAAGAGTCTCCGACGGAGACTCTTTACCACGTGATCAGCCGTGTCCAATCACGGCTGATCTTGATGTAAATAGAAAGAGCCGGTGATCGGCTTTTCCTCACTCGCGTCTGACAGACGCGAGTAGAGGAGAGCCGATCGGCTGCTCTTCTGACAGGGGGGGGGTCTGTGCTGATTGTTTATCGGCACAGCCCCCCTTGGATCCTACCCAGGACCACCAGGGAAGCCGCCCAGGACCACCAGGGAAGCGATCCACACTGGACCACCAGGTATGCCCCTAGACCACCAGGGAAATGCCACTGTGTGCCCAGGCAGCTGTGCCCTGTATTGAAGTGGTTAATCGTGAAACGATTGAGACCCCTATAATCGATACAAGGTCTCAGTTCACCACTCTTCTTCTTCACAAAAAAGAAACCAGCAGGAGGCGAGGATTTGCGGATGAAACCACGAGAAAGTGCGTCTGCAACATACTCCTCCATGGCCTTAACCTCCAAGACAAAGGGTAAACTCGGCCACAAGGGGGTATGGCACCAGGTTGAAGGTAATAATACGACCGGTGTGGAGGCAAAGTGCCGGCTTGACCTTTGTCAAAGACATCGCTAAAATCGCGGTACTCCTCCGGCAGGGAGGAGAGTGAAGAGGTGCACAGGACCTTGGCTACCTTCTGGAAGCATCTCTCACTGCACTGTGGCAACCAGGAGAAAACCTCAGCACGGAGCCAATCAAAAGAAGGGTTGTGCCTCTGTAACCAAGGATAACCAATAACCAGCAGAAACTTAGGTGAGGAATTAACTTGGAATTGGATTATCTCATGGTGAAGAGCCCCTCCTAAGGTCTGTCTGTGACAGGACCTTAAGGTTCGGGCGTTCCCTGGACGGGTAGGAAAAGACTTCAAAAAGTGACCAGCCTGGCCACAATAAAGGCAAAATCTCTCCCTCCTCCTAAGGGCTCTCTCATCCACAGAGAGACGCGTGAAGCCCAAGTGCATGGGTTCATCTTCACAGACCGACTCGGTACCAGGAGGCATGGGATGTGACGGAGGCAAGGGTGCGACTGCAACGCTCTGAGACAAATGTACAGGAGGCTTGCGCCAGCGCTCCTTAAAAGAGAGTCTTTCTCTGAGTCTGGAGTCAATGAGGATGGCAAATGTGATCAACCTCTCCAGCTCAGTGGGTATATCTCGGGCTGCTATCTCATCCTTGATGGAATTCGAGAGACCATGAGAAAAAGCAGCCACGAGGGCCTCATTGTTCCAAGCAACCTCTGCTGCCAGAGTACAAAATTCAATAGCGTAATCGGCAACAGTTCTCGTACTCTGTTTGATGGACATGAGGATCTTGGCAGCAGAAGCGGAGAGTGCGGGAACGTCAAATACCCTTTTGAAGGAAGCCCCAAATTCTGGGTAACTCAGGACCACGGACTTTTGCGTCTCCCATAGAGGGTTTGCCCAGGCCAAGGCTCTCTCAGAAAACAAAGATATCAGGAAACCTACTTTGTTTCTGCCTGTGGGAAACGCCTGGGGCAGCATCTCAAAGTATATCTCAACCTGGTTGAGAAAGCCTCTGCATTGAACTGGATCGCCCCCAAATCGCTGGGGAAGCGGAGCGGAACCAGACATGCCTCTTATAGAGGTAATACTCGAGGCGGGTACCTGCACAGAGACTGGAGTAGCAGCAGGGACGGCCTGCAACACAGGTTGTACCGGAGCAGCCATAGTGGAAGATTCCAGGTGAGCCGTGCAACTCAGGAGCGTTTGTAACGCCAAGGCAAACTGATCCATGCGGTGATCCTGGTCATCCAATCTGGAAAAAATATTACCAACAAGTGGACTGACTGCATCTTCTTAATTCATGGCCTTCGTCTACTGTCAGAAACCATGAATCAGACCGAGACAGAAGTACAGTTAATCACACTAGTTTAATAATAATACAAAGGTAAACAGAGTAAGTGTAGTCAATACATAGCCAGAGTTCAGTAACCAGATCGGGTAGTCTGCCAATGCCAATGTCAGAGAGCCAGAGATCAACGTAGTAGTACAGCAAGCAGGATCAGCAGCCAGAAGGGACGTCAGCCGAGCAAGTCTTCAACTAGGAATGCAGGAGAAAGTCTCTGAGATGTGACCAAAGGCGAAGGCAGAGATGAAGTGAGCTGGACGGCTTTAAGTAGCCAGGACTGACGAGCAGAATGCAACAGCCACTGTGGGTCACTGTGGAGAGAAAGGAGCTGGCAATTAGCTGACAGCTAAGCGGCCAGCTCAGGGAAGGAAGAGCTGAGCCCAGTCCTGACACATGTGCAGTGAAAGAGACCTACATTTCCTACAGCATGTCTGCAGTTGTCGCCATTTTTTTCTGTAGCATTACATTACGTGCAGCCTGGTGGTGATGTCAGGGGCAGTTCTTGTTGCCCCCTATATCAATGACCTTGACCTCTACTGGTATAGAGAATCTTAGAAAAATAACTCCACTTCTGTTGGGGGGGGGGGGGGGGGGCAACCCCTCTGCGTGTTATCATGAACCTGGAAGGGCTCAGAGCAGAGCTCTTCCGAGTTCACAGGACTAGCTTGCCGACCAGCCGCCATGATTATACTGCGGCAGGTCAGCTTGTTCCCGCGAATCACTGTAGCTGTACGTCGGTCCCTTTAACAGCTATAGCTGAACGGCGGGGGAGCTGATGCGTGTGGCTGGTGGCCGCGATGTCCGCCGGCGACCCGCGATCGCTCTACAGAGAGCCAGAACGGGGATCTGTCAATGTAAACAAACAGATCCCCGTTTTGACAGGGGAGGAAAGAGAGATGTACACTGAAGGTGCTCTGGGTTGCGCTGTACACTGGGGGTTCTCTGGGATGTGCTGTACACTGGGGGTGCTCTGGGTTATACTGGGGGTGCTCTGGGTTATACTGGGGGTGCTCTGGGTTACACGGTACACTGAGGATGCTCTGGGTTATACTGGGGTTGCGCGGTACACTGGGGGTGCTCTGGGTTATACTGGAGTTGCGCAGTACACTGGGAGGATGCTCTGTACACTGGAGGTGCTCTGGGTTGCGCGGTACACTGGCGGTGCTTTGGGTTATACTGGGGGTGTTCTGTACACTGGGGTTATACTAGGGTTGCGCAGTACACTGGGGGGTGCTCTGGGTTATACTGGGGGTGCGCGGCACACTGGGGGTGCTCCGGGTTGTGCGGTACACTGAAGATGCTCTGGGTTACACTGAGGGTGCTCTGGGTTGCGTGGTACACTGGGGAGTGCTCTGGGTTATACTGGGGTTGTGCAGTACACTGGGGGGTGCTCTGTAAACTGGGGTACTCTGGGGTACACTGGGGGTGCACTGGATTATACTGGGGTTGCGCGGTACACTAGGGTTTTTCTGTACTGGGGGTAATCTGGGTTATACTGGGGTTGCTCTGTGTTATATTGGGGTTGTGCGGTACACTGGGAGTGCTCTCGGTTATACTGGGGTTGCGAGGTACACTGGGGGTGGTCTGGGTTGCGTGGTACAATGGGGGTGCTGTGGGTTATACTGGGATTGCACTGTACACTGGGGGTGCTTTGGGTTGTGTGGTACACTGGGGCTGCTCTGGGTTATACTGGGGGTGTTCTTTACACTGGGGGTGTTCTGGGTTACGTGTTACACTGGGGGGAGGTGCTCTGGGTTATACTGGGGTTGCGCGGTACACTGGGGTTGCTCTTGGTTATACTGGGGGATGCTCTGTACACTGAGGGTGCTTTGGATTATACTGGGGTTGCGCTGTACACTGGGTTGCTCTGGGTTGTGCGGTACACTGGGGGTGCTCTGGGTTGTGCGGTACACTGGGGGTGCTCTGGGTTGTGCGGTACACTGGGGGTGCTCTGGGTTTTACTGGGGGTGCTTTGGATTATACTGGGGTTGCGTTGTACACTGGGGGTGCTCTGGGTTATACTGGGGGGTGCTCTGTACACTGGGGGTGCTCTGGGTTATACTGGGGGTGTTCTTTACACTGGGGGTGTTCTGGGTTACGTGTTACACTGGGGGGGGGGTGCTCTGGGTTATACTGGGGTTGCGCGGTACACTGGGGTTGCTCTTGGTTATACTGGGGGATGCTCTGTACACTGAGGGTGCTTTGGATTATACTGGGGTTGCGCTGTACACTGGGGGTGCTCTGGGTTGTGCGGTACACTGGGGGTGCTCTGGGTTTTACTGGGGGTGCTCTGTACACTGGGGGTGCTTTGGATTATACTGGGGGTGCTCTGTACACTGGGGGTGCTCTGGGTTATACTGGGGGTGCTCTGGGTTATACTGGGCTTGCGCTGTACACTAGGGGTGCTCTGGGGTATACTGCGGGTGTTCTCTACACTGGGGGTCCTCTGGGTTATACTGGGGTTGCGCGGTACACTAGGGGTGCTCTGGGTTACACTGGGGGTGCTCTGGGTTGCATGGTACACTGGGGGTGCTCTGGGTTGCATGGTACACTGGGGGTGCTCTGGGTTGCATGGTACACTGGGGGTGCTCTGGGTTGCATGGTACACTGGGGGTGCTCTGGGTTATACTGGGGATGCACAGTATACTGGGGATGCACGGTACACTGGGTTATACTGGGAGGGGGCTCTGGGTTATACTGGGGGTGCGCTGCACACTGGGGGTGCTCTGGGTTATACTGGGGATGCTCTGGGTTACACTGGGGGGGGTCCTCTGAGTTATACTGGGGGGGCTCTGCACATGGGGGGGGCAGCTCGGCTCTGTACACTGGGGGCTCTGTAAACTGGGAAGGGGGCGGCTCTGTACACTGGGGGGGTTCTGTACACTGGGAAGGGGCGCTGCACATGGGGGGCAGCTCTGTACACTGGGAGGGCTGTGGTTTATACTGGTGGGAGCTCTGTACACTGGGAGGGGGGGGCTGTGGTTTATACTGGTGGGGGGGCTCTGTACACTGGGGGGGGGGGGGGCTGGTTTAGATTGGGGGGGTGGCTTTGGTTTATACTGGTGGGGGCTCTGGGTTGAACCCTGTCCCCTGGCCTGTACTGTGATTGGCACCTCATTGGCTCTGATGACACCCCAGCAGTTAATAATCTTATTCCCATCACACACGGTCAGGGTAGCCATGCTGGGATTTGCAGTCCAGGTGACCCCGCCCCTCCACCTTCAGCTGTTTCCACAGTAACACAACCCCCGCCGAGGCGCCCAGGGGAAGTGAAAGGTCACACTTCCGGTGGCTTAAAAAGGGACAGGCCCCGCCCTCTTCCGCTCCCTCCCCGCAGCGACTGCCGCTTCCCATCGGCCAATCAGCTGACGCCTTTCATTTCCCTGCTCGCCTCGCCTTTATCCTCAGGCGTTTAAAGAAGTCAGACAGCTGACCACCCAATCAGAGCCCTCCAGTCACCAAGGGGCGGGCGGACAGGTGCGCTGCGGCTTCCTATTGGCTAAGACGCTTGGCATGCTTAGCAAGTGACCAATAAGGATCCACCTATGACGGCGGATCCCCATTAGCAGCGATGCGGCCAGTTCCCTCCGCCCGCTTTCTCTGTCGCTCCCTGTGATTGGCCCGCGGCTGCTGGCGAGTGAAGAGGGCGTGTCCAGCGCAGATCAGGACGTCATGAAGGAACTGGCTGCGCGCTCCCCCCTCCCCTCCTCCTATTCTCCAACCTCACTTGCGCCGCCTCCGTAGCGCAACCGCTGTGTGCGCGCCGGCCGCTACGTCACTCGGGGAGGAGGGGGGGGAGAGCGTTGCGGGAGAAAAAAAAAAAAAAAAAAAAAACCCGACAGGCAAATGCGGTCAGTCGGACGGAGAGTGACAAAGGGAAAGAGAGCCGAGGAGGAGAGCGGAGACATCGCCCTACCGAGCACCGACTGAGGAGGAGGACAGCCACCGCCTCATTGTCCGCCATTACCGGGGAGGAGGAGGAGAGGGCCCGGCCCGGGGAGTCTGAGGAGCCGCCATGACTGAATACCCCCCTCCATCACACCGGCTGTGACCGGGGCCGCCTCTGAGGGGAAACCCCCCCCCCCCCCCCCCCGGACTGAGGAGACCCCAAAATCTCCACCAAAGGACTAAGGGACCCCCCAAAACCGTCACCCCCGGACTGAGAGACCCCGAAAATCACTGAGGGGACCCCAAAATCTCCATTGAAGGCCTGAGGAACCCCAAAATCACTGAGGGGACCCCAAAATATCAATTGAAGGCCTGAGGAACCCCGAAAATCACGGAAGGACCCCCAAAACAGTCACCTCACTGACTGAGGAACCCCGAAAATCACTGAGGGGACCCCAAAATCTCTATTGAAGGGCTGAGGAACCCAGAAAATCACTGAGGGGACCCCCAAAACCTTCACCCCCGGACCGAGGGACCCCAAAACCGCTGAGGGGACCACCATAATCCCTACCTAAGGGCCGAGGAACCCAGAAAATCTGAGGGACCCAAAAAATCTTCATCTTAGAACTGAGGGAACCCCTAATAAAATCACTGCGGTACCCAGAAATCCTCACCCCAGGACGGAAGGGAACCCCAAATCATCACCTCGGGTTTGAGGCCCCCCCCAAGTCATAACCCCAGGACTGACGGGACACCCCATATTGTTACCTCAGGCCTGAAGGGAACCCTAAAAATCCTCATCCAAGGGTTTGTGAACCCACAAAAATCTTCACCTTAGGACAGAGGAACCTCCAAATTGTTACCTTAGGACTGAGGGACCCCCAAAATCTTCACCTTCAGGCTGAGGTGCTCCCAAAAATCATCATCCCGGGACTGTAGGAACCCCCCCAGAATGTTACCTCAGGATTGAGGGACCCAAAAAAAGAATCCTTATCCAAAGGGCTGAGGAACACTCCCCCCCCCCCCCCCCCCCCCCCCCAAATTTTCCTCTTAGGACCGAAAGACCCCCTCCCCAGATCTTCACTTGAAGACTAAAGACCCCCAAAATCACCCAAGGACTGAAGGGACCTCCAAAACCCATCACCTTATGACTGAGGGACCCCCAAATTCATCCTCAGACTGAAGACCCCCCTAAATTATCACCTCAGGGCTGGGAGATCCTCAAATTCATCACCTCAGGACTGAGGAACCCCTGAAATAATCGTCCTTGGACTGAAGAACCCCCAAATTATCACCTCAGGACTGAGGACCCCCCCCCCACATCATTGTCACCATCCCCTGCCAATTGTCGCACCAGGACTGAAGGATCGCCCCTAGAATTGACACCCACCCCCCCAGACGGAAGAGAATTCATCACTTGGAAGGCCACCCCAGTCTGACACCCCAAAAGTCTTCTAGACCTCATGACCCCCCCAAGTTAATCTTCCTCACTGCACCTCTATCAGGCCAAATTGAGATCCCCCCCCAACCCCCAAATTGTTACAGGACCCCTCAAAGCTTGGAGACCCCCCTTTCAACGCCGGTGACACCCCAAAAAAAACAGCCCTTCAGAAGAAGAGTGGTGGCCTCTTCACAGACGTTCATCCTGGGATCTCTGATAACGGTATTGTCCACCTTGGAGGACTGAGGAACCCCCCCACATTTTAGCCTTCTACAAACCCCCATTCATCCGGGCTGAGAACCCCCCCCCCCCTGTGTTTTATCCTCTATTTTTTATCACTACATGGGCCTGTGACTCTCCCGGCCCGCTGCCATATTGTGCCCCCCCCCCGAGGAGCCGTGCCGAGGGATGCTGGAGAACGATTGACCTGAGCAGACACGGGAGGAGGAGACGGCATACTGCGATCCCTACACAAAGGGGGGGTGCCGGGACCCCAACTGTTTTTAGAACCCACCTTCCCCCCCCTCCAAAGAATCGTCCTGTTTTAAATTAAAAAAAAAAAAAAAAAAAAAAGAAGGGGGGGTGATCGGTTGCTTGGCCGGAGGGGGTCTTGATGTTTTTTGTCCTCTGGCTTTTATAACAAAGTGAAGGAGGAGCACCATGTCGGGGAGGCCGCGAACCACTTCCTTTGCAGAGAGCTGCAAGCCCGTTCAACAGCCGTCATCTTTTGGCAGCATGAAAGTGAGCCGTGAGTATCCAATCCACCCCCCCCCCCCCCCCCACCTGATTGTGTTGTGTGCCCGCCAAGCTGGCCGGGGCCCTTGGCAGGGAGGCACCTGCTGGTTAGGTGCCAAGGTCCATCTGTCATGCTTGGCGGTGATTGGGGTCTGCTTTAGGGCGGGCCTTGAAATCTCTATAATCTATACGTTCCGCATGATGTCATCAAAGAGAACCTGTCACCAATATGAAATGGCAAATGAGTGCTGCTGGTAATAAATGGTTACCCCCCCCCTCCCCATTCCATCTACTGGGAATCATCTGGCACACTACTGTCATGCCCATAATCGCCCAGTGTCGTACCCGTACTTTGCTTCCAAGGTGCCCAGAATTGTGCCCACATCTCCCTTTAAAGCCACAGCTCCACATCGAGATGGGCGCCTCTCATCTGCTGTACAATGTGAGCTGCGGCTTTAATGGGAGGCACAGAATTGGGCACCTTTACTGGGGGGCACGGGTACAAAAGTGGGTACCTTTTTTAATGGGAGGCATGGTCACAGACATGGGCATCTTTACTGAGAGGTATAGGCAGAGAAGAGGGCAAATATATTTGGAAGTGCAAACACAGACGTAGGCACCTTTTAATGGGAGGTTTGGGCATCTTTACTGGGAGGCACAGAAGTGGGTACTTTTAATGGGAGGCATGGGCACAATAATGGGCATCTTTACTGGGCGGTATAGGCAGATAAGAGGGCAAATAAAATGTGAAGTGCAAACACAGAAGTAGGCACCATTTTTAATAGGAGGTATGGGCACAGATGTGGGTACTTATTAAGAGGAGGCATGGGCACAGCAATGGGCATATTAAATGGAAGGCCTAGGCACAGAATTGAGCAGGTTACAAAGGTGGTGCTGGCACAGAAGTGGGTACCTTATTTAGGAGGTGTGGGTACCTAAGTGCAGACACAGAAGTGGGTACCTTTTGTGGGAGGTGCGAGCACAGAATGGGGGATGCAAGGGCACAGAAGCGAGCACCTTATTTGTGAAGTGTGGGCACCTTAGTGCAGGCACAGAAGTGGACGCCATTAATGGGAGCTTTGGCCACCTTAAATGGGTGCGGGCACAGAACTGGGCACCTTATTTGGGAGGTGTGGGTGCCTAAGTGCAGACACAGAAGTGTACACCTTTAATG